>NW_006787716.1:424896-430575 GCF_000442215.2 Lipotes vexillifer | reverse complement strand
GGCGGACTCTCAACCACTGCGCCACCAGGGAAGCCCTGTTGGAAGATTTTTAATCACAGTTTCAATTTCAGTGCTTGTGATTGGTCTGTTCATATTTTCTATTTCTTCCTGGTTCAGTCTCTGAAGGTCGTGCTTTTCTAAGAATTTGTCCATTTCTTCCAGGTTGTCCATTTCATTGGCATAGAGTTGCTTGTAGTAATCTCTCATGATCCTTTGCATTTCTGCAGTGTCAGCTGTTACTTCTCCTTTTTCATTTGTGATTCTGTTGATCTGAGTCTTCTCCCTTTTTTTCTTGATGAGTCTGGCTAATGGTTTATCAATTTTCTTTATCTTCTCAGAGAACCAGCTTTTAGTTTTATTGATCTTTGCTATCATTTCCTTCATTTCTTTCTCATTTATTTATGATCTGATCTTTATGATTTCTTTCCTTCTGCTAACTTTGGGGTTTTTTTGTTCTTCTTTCTCTAATTGCTTTAGGTGTAAGGTGAGGATTTTTATTGGAGATTTTTCTTGTTTCTTGAGGTACGATAAACTTCCCTCTTAGAACCGTTTTTGCTGCATCCCATAGGTTTTGGGCCATCATGTCTCCATTGTCATTTGTTTCTAGGTAGTTTTGTTTTCCTCTTTGATTTTTTCAGTGATCTCTTGATTATTTAGTAGTGTATTGTTTAGCCTCCATGTGTTTGTATATTTTACAGTTTTTTTCCTGTGATTGATATGTAGTCTCACAGTGCTGAGGTCAGAAAAGATACTTGATATGATTTAAATTTTCTTAAATTTACCAAGGCTTGATTTTTGACTCAGGATATGATCTATCTTGGAGAATGTTCCCTGAGCACTTGAGAAGAAAGTGTATTCTGTTGTTTTTGGATGGAACGTCCTAAAAATATCAGTCAAGTCCATCTTGTTTAATGTGTGATTTAAACCTTGTGTTTCCTTATTTATTTTCATTTTGGATAATCTGTCCATTGGTGAAAGTGGAGTGTTAAAATTCTCTATTATGTTTGTGTTACTGTCTATTTCCCCTTTTATGGCTGTTGTCATTTGCCTTATGTATTGAGGTGCTCCTATTTTGAGTGCATAAATATTTATAATTGTTATATCTTCTTCTTGGATTGATCCCTTGATCATTATGTAGTGTCCTTCTTTGTCTCTTGTAATAGCCTTTATTCTAAAGTCTATTTTGTCTGATATGAGAATTGCTACTCCAGCTTTCTTTTGGTTTCCATTTGCATGGAATATCTTTTTCCATCCCCTCACTTACAGTCTGTATGTGTCCCTAGGTCTGAAGTGGGTCTCTTGTAGACAGCATATATATAGGACTTGTTTTTGTATCCACTCAGCCAGTCTACGTCTTTTGGTTGGGGCATTTAATCCATTTACATGTAAGGTAATTATTGATATGTATGTGCCTATTGCCGTTTTCTTAAGTGTTGTGGTTTTGTTATTGGAGGTTTTTTCCTTCTCTTCTTCTTCCTGCCTATAGACGTTCCTTTAGCATTTGTAGTAAAAGCTGGTTTGGTGGTGCTGAATTCTCTTAGCTGTTGCTTGTCTGTAAAGGTTTTAATTTCTCCATCGAATCTGAATGAGATCCTTGCTGCGTAGAGTAGTCTTGGTTGTAGGATTTTCCCTTTTATCGCTTTAAATATGTCTTGCCACTCCCTTCTGGCTTGCAGAATATCTGCTGAAAAATCAGCTATTAACCTTATGGGGATTCCCTTGTATGTTATTTGTTGTTTCTCCCTTGCTGCTTTTAAGATTTCTTCTTTGTATTTAATTTTTGATAGTTTGATTAATATGTGTCATGGTGTTTCTCCTTGGATTTATCCTGTATGGGACTCTCTGTGCTTCCTGGACTTGATTGACTATTTCCTTTCCCATATTAGAGAGGTTTTCAACTATAATCTCTTCAAATATTTTCTCAGTCCCTTTCTTTTTCTCTTCTTCTTCTGGGTCCCCTATGATTCGAATGTTGGTGCATTTAATGTTGTCCAAGAGGTCTCTGAGCCTGTCCTCAATTCTTTTCATTCTTTTTTCTTTATTCTGCTCTACTGTATTTATTTCCGCTGTTTTATCTTCCAGGTCACTTATCCGTTCTTCTGCCTCAGTTATTCTGCTATTGATTCCTTCTAGAGAATTTTTAATTTCATTTATTGTGTTGTTCCTCATTGTTTGTTTGCTCTTTAGGTCTTCTAGGTCCTTGTTAAACGTTTCTTGTATTTTCTCCATTCTATTTCCAAGATTTGGGATCATCTTTAATTTCGTTACTCTGAATTCTTTTTCAGGTAGACTGCCTATTTCCTCTTCATTTGTTTGGTCTGTTGCATTTTTATCTTGCTCCTTCATCTGCTATGTGTTTTTCTGTCTTCTCATTTTGCTTAACTTACTGTGTTTGGGGTCTCCTCTCGCAGGCTGCATGTTCGTAGTTCCCATTGTTTTTGGTGTCTGCCCCCAGTGGCTAAGGTTGGTTCAGTGGGTGTGTAGGCTTCCTGGTAGAAGGGACTGGTGCCTACGTTCTGGTGGATGAGGCTGGATCTTGTCTCTTTGGTGGGCAGGTCCGTGCCGGTGGTGTGCTTTGGGGTGTCTGTGAACTTATTATGATTTTAGGTAGCCTCTCTCTTAAAGGGTGGGGCTGTGTTCCTGTCTTGCTAGTTGTTTGGCGTGGGGTGTCCAGCACTGGAGCTTGTTCATCATTGAGTGGAGCTGGGTGTTAGCCCTGAGTTGGAGATCTCTGGGAGTTCTCTCACCCACTGATATTACGTGGGCCTGAGAGGTCTCTGGTGGTCCAGTGTCCTGACGCAGCACTCCCACCTCAGAGGCTCAGGCCTGACACCTGGCTGGAGCACCAAGACCTGTTCAGCCATATGGCTCAGAAGAAAAGGGAGGAAAAAGAAAGAGGGAGAGAAAAAATAAGTGAATAAAATAAAATAATTAAAATAAAATTTTTTAAAAAAATTAAAATTGAGTAATTAAAAAATTTAAAACAAAAAAGGAAGAGAGCAACCAAACCAATAAACAAATTCACCAATGATAACAAGTGCTAAAAACTATACTAAGGTAAATATAAAAATCCGAAACTAGTCAGTCGCATACAGCAAACCCCAAGTCTACAGTTGCTCCCAAAGTCCACTTCCTCAATTTGGGATGATTTGTTGTCTATTCATGTGTTCCACTGATGCAGGGTACATCCAGTTGATTGTGGAGATTTAACCTGCTGCTCCTGAGGCTGCTGGGAGAGATTTCCCTTTCTCTTCTTTGTTCGCACAGCCTCCAAGGTTCAGCTTTGGATTTGGACTCGCCTCTGCATGTAGATCTCCTGAGGGCATCTGTTCCCCGTCCAGACAGGACGGGGTTAAAGGAGCAGCTGATTACGGGGCTCTGGCTCACTCAGGCCATGGGGACGGAGGGGTACAGATGTGGGGCGAGCCTGCGGCGGCAGAGGCCAGCGTGAGGTTGCAACAGCTTGATGCTCGCCATGTGTTCTCCCCGGGAAGTTGTCCCTGGATCACGGGACCCTGGCAGTGGCCGCAGGCTGCACAGGCTCCCGGGAGAGGAGGTGTGGATAGTGACCTGGGCTTGCACACAGGCTTCTTGGTGGCGGCAGCAGCGCCCTTAGCACCTCATGCCCGTCTCTGGTGTCCGCGCTGGTAGCCACGGCTCGCGCCTGTCTCTGGAGCTCGTTTAGGCGGTGCTCTGAATCCCGTCCTCACCACCCTGAAACAGTGGTCTCTTGGCTCTTAGGCAGTTCCAGACTTTTTCCTGGACTCCCTCTTGGCTAGCTGTGGCTCACTAGCCCCTTTCAGGCCGTGTTCACACCGCCAACCCCAGTCCTCTTCCTGGGATACGATCTCTGAAGCCCGAGCCTCAGCTCCCAGAGCCTGCCCTGGCAGGTGAGCAGGCAAGCCTCTCGGGCTGGTGAGTGCCCTACCCAGGTACGTGGGGAGTTTCTTGCCTTTTGGGAAGTCTGAAGTCTTCTGCCAGCATTCAGTAGGTGTTCTGTAGGAGTTGTTCCACATGTAAATATATTTCTGATGTATTTGTGGGGAGGAAGGTAATCTCCACATCTTACTCCTCCGCCATCTTGAAGCTCTTCATCTAATTTCTATAAAAGAAGGAATCCCATATTTTTGATTCATTGCTGTGTCCCCATGTTCTAAAAGAGTGCCAGGCAAAGAGTAGGTATTCAAAAAACAAACCATCAACAAAAAAAAATGTAAAAGAAAATCTCCACTGATTGAACAAATT
Organism: Lipotes vexillifer; assembly: GCF_000442215.2. Classification (NCBI taxonomy): domain Eukaryota; kingdom Metazoa; phylum Chordata; class Mammalia; order Artiodactyla; family Lipotidae; genus Lipotes; species Lipotes vexillifer. The sequence continues at coordinate 426,330 of NW_006787716.1, read as the reverse complement.
AATGAACTCTAGGAACTCCAAGAAACCTCCTGCCACCAAAACTCAAAATAGAATTTGCAGTTTCAAATGGAGGTTGTAGAGATGTGCAGTAGATAATTTCCAAAGATGAAATTATCAATTCCTTCCCTTCCTATATAACTATATCACTTTTCAATCAAAAGATAAAATTTATTTCCCTTTTCCTCCTTTTCATGCTGGCCCTATAATTTCCTTTGACCAAACAAATGCAGTAGAATTGATGTTCTGGGACTTTCATGCTCAGTCTTAAGACTGGGAGCTTCCACTACTCTCTTGGGCTAGACCATCAGTTGGTTAGATACTGTATGGAGAGAAGCTTAGGATGGTGACAGGCCGTCATGGATACTCCAGCCCTAGTGAAGCTCCCAGCTGACTCTAGTGGTAGGAGTAACTCCAATCAATGTAATGTGAAGCAAAGAACTTCCTGGATGAGCTCTGCCAGAATTTCTGACGCAGAGAACCGTGGGAAATTATTGTTGTTTTAAACCACTCCATTTCTGTGTGGTCTGTTATGTAACAATAGATAACTGAACCTTATAGCCGATATAAAAACATAAAGCAGAAAGGGGTTAGGTACACAAGCAGCAAGGCTACTTCTTTGAGAGGAATATAACTCTTGCCTAGTCACAGTGTCTTTGCAAACAGTGTGGGCTGCACAGGCAGTCAAAGGAAACACAAACATGGGCTGTCAGCTTGCTGCCATGGCCCCCCCTCCAAATAACATGATATTGGGGACCATTTGCATGGTGATGTTTCGGCACAGAACTGAGGTGGCAGAATGAATTCCAGGTGTGGACAGTGTCAACTCCACAAAACAGCAAACAAGTATTAGCTTCAGTGTTCAGTTTGAGTCCAGAATGCCAACTCAGGATGCAGCCTGAGAAGTCACCAGGGACATGAGGCATCAAAATCTACATTTTATGTCAGGAACCAAAGAACAAGAAGCAGAAAAAGGGGTCAACATAGTTAAGAGATGGGGATCAGGGAAGAAGCCATGAGCGGGTTCTGACTGCACTCTGTGATAGTTACGTCCTTATTGAGTGATTCCTGTAACTGTCCTGAAGGAACCATCTGGCGTTTGGCCCCTGCTGTGCAAGGTACACATTTCCCCCGAAGTGGACCCAGTTTCCCAAATTATGGAGCCACAAATATATCAGGTATAGTGTCAAACAATCTTCAGTTTTAGAATAGTATTTTCAATTCAGAAGCTTTTTGAAAAATGTGATTGCCGGGCTTCCCTGGTGGCGCAGTGGTTGAGAATCCGCCTGCTGATGCAGGGGACGGGGGTTCGTGCCCCTGTCTGGGAAGATCCCACATGCCGCGGAGCGGCTGGGCCCGTGAGCCATGGCTGCTGAGCCAGCGCATCCGGAGCCTGTGCTCCACAATGGGAGAGGCCACAACAGTGAGAGGCCCACG
>NW_006787716.1:420213-424584 GCF_000442215.2 Lipotes vexillifer | reverse complement strand
CAAAAAAAAAAAAAAAAAAAATGTGATTGCCTTCTTTGAAGGCTTGAAAAGCTGGAGAATGGAAGGAAATTGGGCTCTACCTAAAGACAGCCTCTCCTTTACCCACCTCCCCATTCAGGGAACAGCTGCTTGAAATCCAGTTACCATTCTTTCTAGATTGACCTTCTTGACATGAGTATATCACCCCTCCTAGTAGCTTAGCTCCCCCATTTATAAAACTGGAGTCAAAATCCCTTCATCATAATGCTAGAATGTAAATTAAATAATTAGTTATTTGTTAAACAGTTTGAAAATGCTATGCATTGTTATTATTTCAAGGGTAATTTACTTCTTCTGATTCATTCATAATTATTTCATCAAAGCATTGTTCAGTAAGAGCTGTTTGATGTGTAAAATGCCTTATGGGCATTCCCTATAAGACTTTTGTTGTCAAAATTATATGGAGACCTTGCCAACTGGAACTCATTTACACCCAAAAGGTTTGCAGTAGTGAAGGTCTCAAATCACCCCCTTATGGGTCAGAGCCTGTTGGAAAATGAACAAATCCCAGAGCAGTGATTCATCTCTGAATTTGTATATAATGGTTTCCTACCAGAAAATCAAATATGGACCAAAGCCAGGCCCAGGTAGCAACTGGGAACCTGATCAAATTTGGTTTTGGCCTTTTTCCCTGATCCTTACACCATTCTGAGAACTCCTGCTTCCTCAGTTTCAGTTGCCAACTCAATCTTTCTGAAATTTACATATAGCTGTAGGTCATATTGGAAGGTTGATCTGCTACACTGAGTCCCTTAATGAAATTAATCATGATGACCCCTGAATCCATTTGTCAAAGTTTTAAAAGTACTCCTTAGAGCAGAGGGACTGGAATAGTTAATCCCTGCTAGGCATGAGTCACAGCCTGAAACTGCCAAAGATAAGAAATATCCTTGAAGTTAAGCCTTCTATTAAAAAAAAAAATCATGAAAAAGTTGATTTTTCTCTATACTATATATTCTTATTTCAGTATAAAATTAATGTTTAAATTATTTACTGTTTAGATTACATAATTTCTTCCCATTCCCACCCTCAGTTACTGGTTTTAGAATATCCATCACTTTTAGCTACTGTCTTTATAAATCTTCAAACATGCTTCAGGAGTATCAACACCCCAGATCTAAAACCCAAATTGGTAACTTCTCTCAACTCCCCTGTTTGATTTTGCTTCTGGATTCCCCATGTTGGTACATGATCATTGCTCTAAACAAGCCACAAAATAACTGGGAGTCATCCCAAGCTCTGTCCTTATCCTCATGCCAAATTTAGTCAGTCAGTGCCACTGATGCACTGAGTTTTACCTTATTTTAAATCAATTCCTTAAAAAATTTTTTTTTTACCGTTCTGTATTACTTAAGGTACTTTCACTTCTTAGAAAGAGAAACTCAACCCAAAGTGTGCTAAATATTAATGGAAACTTAGTGGCTCAAATAAATGAAAAATCTGGAAGTGGTAAGGGTTTCAATGGAGGTATGTTAAAGTAGCTTAATGATATTGTCAAAAACCAGCTTCTTTACGTCTATACTTTCCCTTTCCATGACATTATTTTGTTTTCAGTTGGTCTTCCCTCTTAGTTAAGATGGTTTGCTTCAGCATCTGGGGCTATGCGGTTCCATGTTTTCATCCTGCAGGAAGGACACCACTTCTCATAGCTCTCTGAATAAAATAAAAGTTTTCTTCCCTCCAAAAAAAACCTTCCAGCAAACAACTTCTTTTGTGGCTCAACTTGTATCACATGTCTATTCCCAAACCAGTCACTGTGGCTGAGGGATAAGATTTTCTGATTGGCTTAAGTTAATCAGATCTACCTGGAACTGACATTGGCATCAATCATATATGACTGGCTAATCATGGAGATGGGCATCTTACTGTCCCCCACCACATTTTTTGAGATGTGATTACCATAAAGTATGGGGAGTGGCAGTTGGGTGGCAAAGTATATGCTGACTTATCATCAGTGCCTTATTTTGAGCATTTGTTATCTGCATGGAATACCTGAGAGTCTGGGAAGTTATTTTGCTACCCATCATCCATTTCCCTTTTTCTTAGCTGAACTTTCTGCCTCTGTGTCTTTCTCAAAAAATCTATCCTCCATGCTATCCCCAGAATAATCTTTCCAAGACATCATTCTTTTTACATGACATCTACAGTTAAAACCATTAGGTGACACCCGCACATTCACAAAGAGTGACTTTTAAGATGTGCTCTATGGGTTCAACCAGAAGACTCTTATTTTATCTGTTCTGATATTTTAGATATGACTTTGTTTGAAGGGAAAAGGTTAAGGATAAAGTTTAAAAACCAGTGATCCACAGAATAAAGTTCAAGCTTGAACTACCGTGATCTGGGCCTTTACTCCCTCTCTAACGTAGCTCCCCACCATACCCTCTCCATATTTTATACACCACTACTAGCTAGTTACCTGTGGGTCTCCAAATAATCCATTCCCTCTACCTAGAATTCCTTTCCTCCACCAAACCTGACTAATCTGCCTGCAATCTGTGTGTTCTTTAAAATCCATCTTGGCCATTAATACCTGAAGCCCAAACAATGCTGGTCAGACTTGCTGGTTATCATCACCCTGTATTGTTAATATTAATAGGTATTATTACTTTTATAATATTTTCACCCCTAGCATGTAGTATATCTTCTGGCATCTAAAAACTTCTACATTGAAATAAATAGAAATGAGTATAATTCCAGTGGTGAAACTTGCCCAACAGCATAGTGTAGCCAACACAGGCTTTTGAATCACTCACTCATGGGCTTTCATTCCAGAGTTACGACTTGCTCAGTGGGTCACTGCTGACAAATCATTTATTTTCTTTGAGACTTAGTTGTTGTTTTTCTGTTTATTTGTTCTGGGCTTTGGTTTTCATTTGTAAAAAGGGGAAAGTACTTGAGAAAGTTGGTGTGAGTATAAATTAAAATAATGGTATGGGTTTTTTTTTTTTTTTTTTTACATTGAATAGAATATTGGTTAGAGTGAGTTAGCTGTGATTAACAGAAAACAGAAATTACTATATCATAATGAGTTGACCGGGGTGGAGTAGTTCTAGGTTTGGTAATTCAGTGGAGATATGGCATCATTCAAGACTCACATCTTTCTGTTTTTTGCCCTGCCATTTTGACTTTGACCTAAAATGCGTACATTCACAGCTGCAGGTTGGCTGTAATGAACCCAAGCATCACCTCCCCGCATAGCTATTTACTCACATGCACCTCTTTTGAAAAGTGAGGAAACTTTTAAAAGATGTGTCCCAGGCAAATCTCTCTCCCCACAAGTCTCACGGATAATAACTGTGCCACAAGGCCTAAAACGATCACTGGCAAGAATGATTATCACTGCTGGATTGTCATAGCTGGTTCAGGTCAGTCAGGATTTGCCATGGTGCTCTGAAGAGCCTCCTCTGGAGACAGTGGCTATCAGTTACCTGAACAAAATCAGCATCTGATTAGTGGGGAAGAAGCAGGTTAATAACAATAGGGTAGATGGCTCTACATGACCTCTTTCTTCGACGTTTTGGTTATTTCTCTAATCGCTCACGTCTAGAGAAGAGAGTAATTCACCTTCTCGTAAAGTCAGTTTTCTTCTTTTCACTGACTTTAATCACTGTTGACTTCATTAACTGCCCATAAGTATCCCTGTGAAGTCATATAATTTGGAATATTTATTTCGTGACTAACATGAAACTCAAGACACAAAGAGGGACAGGAATCTCCTGCATAGTGGGTCAGTTTTCAGTCTCACTCTGCTTCTGCCTTACACCCTTGAACTTCCTGCTTAATTAAAACTGCAGGAAGGGCTTTCCTGGTGGCGCAGTGGTTGAGAGTCCGCCTGCGATGCAGGGGACGCGGGTTCGTGCCCCGGTCCGGGAGGATCCCCCATGCCGCGGAGCGGCTGGGCCCGTGAGCCATGGCCGCCGAGCCTGCGCGTCCGGAGCCTGTGCTCCGCAACGCGAGAGGCCACAACAGTGAGAGGCCCGCGTACCACACAAAAAGCAAAAACAAAAACAAAAAAACTGCAGGAGGACATCACTGCGAGTCAGTTCAGCTTCCCGGATCGACCATGATGCTGATTCCACATTCATAATTCATAACATTCTCCTCAGTGTTAAGAATGGAGAGTTGGCTGATTAAGGATTCTCTGTGGATTATTGCAGATGTCTGAATTGCTGAAACAATGGACAGCCATGCAGTGTCTTTTTTTTTTTTTTTTTTTTTTCCTTGCGTTATGCGGGCCTCTCACTGTTGTGGCCTCTCCCATTTGCGGAGCACAGGCTCCGGATGCGCAGGCTCAGCGGCCATGGCTCACGGGCCCAGCCGCTCCGCGGC
>NW_006787716.1:415982-420197 GCF_000442215.2 Lipotes vexillifer | reverse complement strand
CCCGCGTCTCCTGCATCGGCAGGCGGACTCTCAAGCACTGCGCCACCAGGGAAGCCCATGCAGTGTCTTTTTGATCTACATAAACATGGGATGTGGAAGAAGAAAAGAGGCATTTTTCTTTCCCCTTCAGAAATCTCACTTGACATTTTGCAAGGGACATTTATTGGAATGTCAGTTTGATAAAACTGTTTGCAGAAGTCACCCAGCATTTGCTCCTGAGCTATAACAATTGTTAAGAGCCATAATTACTCTGGGCAGGTTTAAAGAAAAAAAAAATATTATCAGAAGGTTTGGGCAAAATACCTCCAAGCAAGTAGCTTTATTTCTTCTGGCTTCCTGTTGAATTACAGTCTCTCTGATACACTCCTACTGAATCTGAACTCTGGGTTAGTAGCAAAGTTACCAACAGTTGGCATGGCAGATGGTAACGTAGTAGTATGCATCAGAGAGACAAATAGTATGGGCTGCAGAGGTTTTTTCAAATATAGAGGATATAAAGCCTGGGGGTGGGATTTTATATCTGGATAATATTATATTACATAGTAATAATAATAATGATGGTTAATAATGGCAAACACTTGTATTGAGCTCACTGTGAACTACATACTGTTCTAAGAGCTTTATATCTAGGAGCTCATTAATTCCAAACTTATGGTACAGGGAATTTTTTTTCTTTTAAAAAGATTTTATTAAAGATATTTATTTATTTAGTTAGTTATAATTTATTTTTGGCTGCGTTGGGTCTTCATTGCTGCACGCAGGCTTTCTCTAGTTGCGGCGAGCAGGGGTTACTCTTCTTTGTGGTGCATGGACTTCTCATTGTGGTAGCTTCTCTTGTGGAGCACGGGCTTTAGGCGCGCGAGCTTCAGTAGTTGTGGCATGTGGGCTCAGCAGTGTGGCTCGCCCTATCGTCCTGTGTGTATCAGCTGGGGCATGGCAGGTGGCTCTGGCTTCCCACCCCTCTTCAGAGATGGGGGTAGTAGGCAGTATTTCATCTTTGGGTAACAAGGAATATTATTATCTCCACTTTGTTGATGAGTAAAATGAGGCACAGAGAGGTAAAGAAACTTGCCCAAAGTCATGTTGGAATTTTAACCCTAAAATATTCCTAAACTTCACTATAGCTATTATATGTTATTATCTCCTGATACATCCCACACATTCAAGCACTTTATAATATGACTGTGAAGATGCCTGTACTTGTTTCCTTATCTTCTGAATAGTTGTAGCAAAAAGGCTAATGTTTACTTGGAGCTCACCGTGTGCTGGGGACTGTTAGGGGTTTGTTAATGTCTTAGTTAATCCTCATAGCGACCCTGTCGGGCAGGTATAATTATTAAGTCTTTAGAGAATCTCTTACTCTAGGAAACTAAGGAAGAAGAACGTTAAGTAACTCGTAATTAACGAGGCCAAGGTTAAAAACCAAGAAACGGGAGCCTGGATTTGAATGCTGCCTATCTCGCTGAATAATTATAAAATAACATAATATATAATATATAGACATTTCTGATACGACAAAATAATCAACTAAATTAAAAAGTGTATGCATTTTTATTTTTGGAAAGCAGACATACCATTAGCAAAATGATTTGTTCTTTCCTTTGTGTGTTCCTTCATTTATTGAAAGCCATTCCTTTAAATGATTTTTCGTGTGCAGCATCTTTACTGGGTACTGTTTGTGGAAGGAAAAATGATGTAGCCTTTTCTCTCTAAAAGCTTCAGAGTTTAGAGGAAAAAACAGTCATGGAATCACACAACTTACAACATAGTGGCCACTGAGAGCACCAACATCTATTATCCCCTCAGAGGTCTTTCGGGAGAACCTCTTTGCATCACTTTTCTCCTCTGTTTGTGGCATGGTGAGGAGGTGATGGCTGCATTGCCCCCAGATCTCTTTGGAGAAATGATGTAGACATTCATAAGAGGATTCCTGTGGAGCACTTGGAAGCTTTTAAGAAAAGTTGCTTCATTACTATTTCAAGGTTCTATTATCCCAAAATGCCACCTCAAAAACTATCAAAGGCTGATCTTCAGAAATTCAGTCCTGCTCTGTACACAAAGCAGGATGCTCCCTGAGAAGAAAAAACAGTTATTCTGCGGCATCAAAGGCTTACAGTATTGCAGACCTCCCACATCTTTTGTTTGAAGTTGAATCCCTGTCAGGTTCAAAGGTGCTGTGTTAGTTTATTTTCTTTCTTGGTGAGTGAAGGAAAGACTCATTTAGACCACTTTAAGATAGAGGGGGTTTTACAAGGGTACAGAAGGACAGGAGCAGCGGTAGAGTATGACAGCTGGGAATGTAGCATCTGAAGCCCTAAGACTTGGGTTTGAATCCTGACTGTAATAAACAGTAGCTCTGAAATTTTCACAAGTTACTTTACCTCTTTGTGTCTCAACTTTCACATGTGTTAAATGAGAAAAATAGCAGTAATGAGCTCATGGAGAGTTTGTAAGGGATACGTGAGCTAGTGTATGTAAAGAGCTAGATGGGATACTAGCACAAAGTATTCAAGGAGAGGTAGCTTTTATTATGTCGTCAGGAACTGAAGCCCTTGGCATTAGTTAATCTCTGGCTCTCTCTCACCCTTATGACATTTCTGATTTTCCCTGTGTATTTCTGCTTAGTCATATGTCTAGTGTCTCATTATTGTCATAGAGACGTGGCCCCTCCCAATCTCAACTCTATCTCCTGCATCCTTCCGTTGCCAGCTTCCATGGCCAGTTGCACCAGTCTCTCCTTGTTCCTTCGTCCGAATTTCTGAGAGAGAGAATCTCCTGGCTTAAGGAAGGGCATTTAGCTTTGGGCATAGCAAGCATTGTGGATCTGGTATCTATGCTTGGTCCACTTGGCTGTGTCATGGGTTGGTGTCTTAGTCCATTTGAACTGCTCTGATAAAATATCACAGACTGTGAGCCTTGTTATATAAGGCGCATTTATTTCTCACTGTTCTGGAGGCTGGAAGTCTAAGATCAGGGTGTCAGCATGGTTGGGTTCTGGTGAAGCCCCTCTTCTAGGTTGCAGACTGCTAACTTCTTCCTGTGTCTCCACATGGTGGAAGAGTGTAGGGAGTTCTATGGGGCTGCTTTTATAAAAACACTAATCCCATTCATGAGGGCTCCATCCTCAGGACTTAAGCATCTCCCGAAGGCCCTACCTTCTAATACAGTCATATTGGGAGTTAGGATTTTAACATATGAATTTGGGTTGAGGAATAAATATTTAGATCATAGTAGTTGGAGTTATTGAGCCCTGCTTGTTCATCAGGGGTTCTGTGGGTCAGTGTGCCTCAGAAAGGGACATTCTGAGGCATGACCTGCCTAATGCAAGTAGAGCCCAGTGGAAGAGTGGATTATAGGGCCAGGAAGTATGTGCCTATTGATATTGTACAGTTAATTGTTGTTCCACCTGTACATTCCTTATTTCTTCATTACAATTCCTCAACTCTGCCTTTAGGCCAGGACTGGTTCATCTTTGTACCTCCTAAACCAGGCATAACACTGGATATACTGAGTGTTTAAACACTTATTATATGTTTACTAAATATTTGATAAATGAGTTAATGAATAATTATCAGGTATTTTCTCTATTTTCATCTGTGAAGATAATGTTTAAAATTAACGTACTACCTATAACTAAATTTCTCCAGCAATTTAATTCTAGACTTTATATTATGATCTTAATGTATGCTATACAGTTAAACTTTCTCAGTCACCCCATAAGGTAAAATTTACTGTTTTCGTTTAACATATGAGAAAACTGAGCCCTAGAAAGTAATCTAGCTGGACCCATATAGGAATTAAGCAGTAAAGTGGGCCTTTAAATGCATGTTTGTTGTATTTTAGAGCTTCTTTTTCACTGTATATTATCATATGATTGTGGTAGTTCATATTGTTGATTTTTGGCCTACTCCTCTAGCCATCAAGATCTCTGAGTATTTATTTTAACATTCCCTTTGTTATCTACTTTCCCATCTTTTGTCATGGACGAATTTACAAGGTACACATTCTGTTTAATATCACAGGGCCAAGTATGGAACCAGTGACTCAAGAATGGAGCCCTTCCTAAAGATTAGTGCCAAAATAATTAATCAGTCTTTTCTGGGTGCAGTGTTCAGATAGTTACCAATCCACTTAATGGTACTGTCAGTCAGCTCACAGATCTTCACCTGGACCTGAAGAAAGTCATGAAAGATTTTGTAATGAATTCACACTTAT
>NW_006787716.1:415306-415972 GCF_000442215.2 Lipotes vexillifer | reverse complement strand
TTCCCTACAGCCATCTTCCAGGCAGTACTTGTCTCTATAGAGCATGTGTTCCTCATCACCCTGGTTTAAGTGAAGGCTCGATTGGTATTTCCTACCAATGTCTGATTTCACAAGGAGAGCAATAATAGGAAAGCTTCTTTTCTTAGTAAAGAAAGTTCTCATCTTGGACATTTGCATTCTCTCACTGCCTCTGAGCACAGCATTTATTCATTGACAGCGCCAGCTCTGTTGGAGAAAGAGCAGAAGGAAGGGCCTAACTGGAAATTCATGCCCCATCTTTAAAGGCGTACACATCTGGTTCCTCTGTTTCACTGTTTGAAAAGTGCCAGACTCATTGGACCCAGATGCTAATGCCACACAGTAGCACGTCAAGACTAAGGGGACAGTGTTCTGACTTTGATTTCTGAGATCTTTCTGATTTACTACAGTGGTGGAGAACATGAATGCCAGGGTTCTAAAACAATATGATTGGTCAGGTGGTATTTGGAGGAGGGCATTTTCTTCCATTTAAGTATTTCTTACCTTTAGAAAGAAGATTATGAATTGGGTTAATATGTGGAGACAGAATAATGACAAATTTTAGAGACTATAAAGATTGAACGATCATAAATTAAATCACAGATGGTTTATCAGTAGGTCATAACATTTTTTTTTTTTTTTTTTGCG
>NW_006787716.1:411845-415279 GCF_000442215.2 Lipotes vexillifer | reverse complement strand
TTTTGCGGTACGCGGGCCTCTCACCGCTGCGGCCCCTCCCGCTGCGGAGCACAGGCTCCGGACGCGCAGGCCCAGCGGCCACGGCCCACGGGCCCAGCCGCTCCGCGGCACGTGGGATCCTCCCGGACCGGGGCACGAACCCGCGTCCCCTGCATCGGCAGGCGGACTCTCAACCACTGCGCCACCAGGGAAGCCCTAGGTCATAACATTTTTAAAGTGATGATAATATCACAGAAATCTTGAGAACTTAATACAGGCTCTCAGTTAACTTAATACAGTTATGTATTAAGTTAATACATAACTCTCTCCCCAGAAATTTCCCATTAATAAACACCCCCACACACCCCCCCCACACACACAGTAATATATCTCATATCAAAGTGTTCAAGGGCCAGTGGTGCTACTCTTGGAAACCAGGTCAAGAACCCTTAGGTCAAATACTATTTAAGAAAATATGTAAAGCTGAATTCCTCCTGAAGTTAGGGGGGTTAAATAAATTATAGAACTGCATAATAAAAAATAGATTTTATAGAACTCTTAGTTGATTTGATTTGGTCTCTGGGAATCACTGTTCATGTTCAAAACAGCTACAGAATGTGTGTGTATATGTGTGTGTATGTGTGTGTTTTCAGATTTTGTTGCTCAACAATAGGTCTGAAAGATTGGCATGTTTCCCCACATTTTTGAAGAAGTGAATACATGTGTCTCAGAGGAGCACAGGTCAGGTTCCAGATATGCCTGTGTAAATCTGGTAATTCTATGGATAGGTGCAGTCTTTAACTTGGCAGCATTAGATTTTCAATGTAGGTTAAAACAGGGATGAAGCTGAGATTTAGTAGAGAGGAACATTTAAACTAGGCAGGTAATTTTCTAATAGAGTATAAGAGCTGTGATCTAGCAAATACATATGGTTCTTCTTGAGAAAATAAACAGTAGTTAGAGGTGCCATAGCAATGGAAAGGGAATGGCAGGGATTAAGCTATATTAACGTATACAATGTATATAAAATGGGCATTTGGGCACTCTCTTTTAGGCAAATAAAAAATTATTTTTGGGGGGGTGGGGAAAATGGGTGAAGGTAGTCAAAAGGTAAAAACGTCCAGTTATAAATAGGTGAGTTCTGGGGATGTAATATACAGCACGGTGACTATAGTTAAAATATTGTATATTTTAAGTTGCTAATAGAATATAAATAAATCTGAAAAGTTCTCATTATAAGAAAGAAAATGTGCAACTATGTGAGGTGATTGTTAGCTAAACTTATCGTGGCAAATAATTTCATAATACTTATATATATCAAATCATGCTGTACATCTTGGACTAATACAGTGTTATATGGCAATTATATCTCAATAAAACTGCAAACAAAAAAGGTAAAAAATTAAATCTAGTACTGACTTGTGTAAGTATATTTGGTTTTGGATAATAAAGCTAGATGATTGGAGAATGGGAAAGCTGGATGTTGGCAAAACTTAAACAGTGGATTCCATTTGGATAAAGCTGGAAGCCTCTTAGGGCTGAGTTTATTAATTTCAAATCCTAGTCCGGAAGACCTGTGCTCATTTGCTGATTTGCAGACCTGCATCATTGCCAGTGACAACCAAGGAAGTAAGCTTAGACGTAGGCCCAAATCTTGTGTAGCATTTTTTAGTAAGAAACGTGCTATTTCAAGAATCACTGGATATAATCAGAGGCATAGGATACATTATCATACCCCGCATTCAGGCACCTCTCTGCTTCTGAGTCTAGGCTTATAAAGCAAAGGAGCTGTTGTTTACAATCATCAGTTGACTTTTGCTTAGGTCAGCTAGTTTAAACTCATGCTGTTGGTTGACTCTCTGATTATTAGACCATTTTTCTTAGTCACTACTGGAATCTTTCCTAATATCCTACAGCCATAACTTACTGTTTTCCTTTTATATCCTGGCTATGGGAATTCAGGTTGTCACTGAGTATTCCCCGTGATTGTTGACATCGCAAAAGCAGTCAATAGTATCGGCGGCTTTTCCTCACAATTTCCTAGATAATTGTGCTATTTTAATTAGAGTGTGGATAGGCCTATGAATGAGCTGCTAGAATTTTACTCAGTAAGGAGCATCTATTTCTATTTTAATTCACTACTGGTATTCTCTGAGGAAATGCCAAAATGCTTTCCATCTGGAATTAGGACTCCTTTAGTTTCCCTGGGGAAATCTGAGCTCCTGGAAAACTCTTTAGCTCTGCTCTTTACTCAGTTGCCATGCTGCAAGAGATGGAAAGCATCAAAAACTAAAACATCTCAAATGACACCAGCGGTAGGTAGAGCACTTTAATTAATTTTGATACGTTCCCACAAATAGTATGTTAAAATCTTATAAGAGCACTGTGAACTTGTTGGGTAGGTATTTTATTCTCACTCTTCAAAATAAGAAAGCCATTTAGACACATCATGGTTATGACTGTGACGTTAGTGAAGTGCCTTGACATGTTAGTGTCAAAGCCAGATGTGCTGACTTCCAACCCATACCCTGTCCATCAGACACGCTGTCCTCTAACCCTGAGAATCTAAAGAGAAAGGTACAAGAAACATTAGGTGACAGCAAGTACAGGAAGCAACACTTACCTTGCCTTGTTTGGACTCGGAGCTATTGGTCTATGTTACATAAATAGGAAAGCAGTTTAGTGATGGGAGAAAGTCGGGGAGTTGAAATCAGAAAGTTTGAAAGTTCCATTTTTGGCTCTGCCACCCAAACGTTGGGATTTTGTCCACTTACCCTTTCAGTATCAGTTTCTTCACTGTACAGTTAAGATTAATAATAGCGTTTCGGGGCTTCCCTGGTGGCGCAGTGCTTGAGAGTCCGCCTGCCGATGCAGGAGACGCGGGTTCGTGCCCCGTTTCGGGAAGATCCCACATGCCGCGGAGCGGCTGGGCCCGTGAGCCATGGCCACTGAGCCTGCGCGTCCGGAGCCTGTGCTCCGCAAATGGGAGAGGCCACGACAGTGAGAGGCCCGCATAACGCAAGAAAAAAAAAGAAAAAGAAAAAGAAAAAAAAATAATAGCGTTTCGGGGATAATTCAATGTTCTGCTAACAGACCAGTTTATTGGAATTCACTGTCAAGGAAGGTTCCTAAAAGCAGCTTAGATTCCAGGCAAAAAGGGAGCAGATTAGCAAAGGGAAAATTATTTGCCCAAATCATTCCACTTATTCTTCTTCTCCAGGGCTCTGGATCACAGAGCAGACATACTCGTATGTCTACTCATACGGAGAAATGAGAATAGCAGCTTTATATAAAATTTTCAGAAGATGTCAGGACTGGGTAATAAAATGGAGCCCGCTGTCCCTCCCCAAACCTAAACTTTGAGGCCCAGGTGATCAAAATCAGCCACACAGGGGCATGCAGAGAAGCTGGAAGAGAGAGGGCAGAGACCTGGTGGGGTTGGTGGTAACACCTGC
>NW_006787716.1:401307-411831 GCF_000442215.2 Lipotes vexillifer | reverse complement strand
TGAACCGAGGCTCAGACAAATCAAAGAAAAATAACCCTCCTTGCCCCTGATTTACAGAGCACAAGAGAGAGCTCAGGAACACTGCAAGAGTATTTAGATATCATCCATTCCAGTGATTTTCTTGCTCAATTAGATGTGGAACTATTCACATCTCATAAAAATCTAATGTCTAAAATGAGTTAAAATGCTGCTACTCTTCCTCACCCAGAGGAGAAAGTCAGAGCTTTTGCCTATCTCCACTGGGGACCTACAGTACCTTCAGAACATGCTTTGAAAGCCATAGATCTAATCAAACAGCTCATTTCACATTTAGAGACCAAAACCATAAACAGATTAAATGATTTTTCCCAAGTCGCATAGTGAATTAGCGGTTAAACTTGAACAGGGACTTAACTCTCCTTACTCCCAATTCCAAACCCTTTCTAACTTAAAACACAATGCCCATTCGCTCAGTTATTCTGGAGTTCCTCTTAACTCATTATGAAGAGGCAAACCTAAGATCTTCTGCCCATTCATTCCCTGGACTACCCATCTTTGTTTTCTGCTGATAGCATCCATCTATAACTACCTGCTACTCAGGAAGTGTCTACCCACACAGGGTTTATGGTAGGGAATCTAAGGGAAGAATCAGAGTGTGGGAAATAAACTTCTGATTTAAATGCCTTAAATGCTTCTAGACCCCCATCCTTCTGAAATTAAGTCCCACTGTTTATTTATGGGTATCTTGTTTTCCTGTGAGCATCTTTTGCATTGAAAACAAGGCAGAAGAGTCATTTCCAGCAGATGCACTGTATGTGAAAAGAAGATTGTGTAAATAGGCTACTTTTTCAAGTTTTAATTGGCCTAATTACTTCATGTTTGTAAAGTGCTTTGAAGAGGAAAGGTGTTATATTAGTGTTGCTTGTTATTACTTTAGTTCTCCCAGCAGCATTTGCTGGTTTCTTAAATTGCCTCTCTTGAAGTGACCTAATAATCAAATTGCCAGAGAAGATTTCTTCTTTTTAATTTTTTCTTCATCTTTTTTCTTTTTTTTAGAGTACCATTATTCAAACGTAAGGAAAGTTGGGAGACTAATGATGTATAGTGCAATCTTCTCTTTTGTCTAAATCAACTTCCCTAGTATTTTTCTAGAGCTGAAGATGAATTGGACCTTTACCCTCTGCCTCTCTCCCAGAGTCTATCTTCGTAAATGTTAAAGCTAGCTTTTCTAGAGGCCATATCTGACAGTAAAATGTTCTACTGTGAGCCTCTCTCTCTAAAGACCAGGACTCCTGGGAGACTTGAAGAAAGAACTCAGGCCCTTGGTCTCAGGGATGAGAAGGAAAATGAGCCACTCTTACCTTTCCAGCCCTTCCCACACACCTTCCCTGAGCAGCAGATGTAGGGAAGGAGGAAAAAGCTGCAAGAGGGTATCAGAACTTATTGACACTGTTTGTGAAGACACATGCTGAAGGGGTATTTCCTCTCTTGTGACATCAAACTTTACTTTTTTTCCACATATAAAACAGAGTTTTTTTTCCTCACCTATGATTCGGTAAAAGAAATGGCTTAATTATTTGTCCTGCTAAGGCGACAGACATAGTGGAAACCAGGAAAGCCCTGGCTTATGCCTGTTACAACTCTAGTCATCCAGCCAAAGTTTCCCTGGCACATCCTGGGGGCCCCTCACGCCAGCCTGTGCCCCCTCCAGCCCCAGCTGGCCTGCCAAAGCCACCTGGCACACACAGTCTACATAGAGGATGTTCCTACACAAGACCAGCCCTTCAAGACCAGGAAGCGTAACAGTTTCACATAATTCATAGAAACAAACAGAGAAAAATCAAACAAAATGAAGAGACATAGAAATTTGTTCCAAACAAAAGAATAAGGTAAAACCTCAGGAAAAAAATACTTAATGAAACAGAGATAAGTCATTTACCTGGTAAAGAGTTCAAAACAACAGTCATAAAGATGATTACTTCTCAGGAAAAGAATGGAGGAATACAATCAGAATGTTAACGAAGAACTAGAAAATATAAAAAAGAATGACTGAGAGCTGAAGAATTCAATAACTAAAATGAAAAATACACTATAGGGAATCAGTAGCAGTTTAGATGATACAGAAGAATGCATAAGCAACCTGGAGGACAGAATAGTGGAAACCATCCAATCAGAACAGTAAAAGTAAAAAGAATTAAAGGAAATGAGGACAGTTTAAGAGACATCTGAGACAACATCAAGTATACTAACATTTGCATTTTAGAGGTCTGAAATGGAGAAGAGAGAAAGGGGCAGAAAATTTATTTGAAGAAATAATGGCTGGAAACTTCCCTTACCCAGGGAAGGAAATAAATGTCCAGGTCCAGGAAGCACAGAGTCCCACAGACACTACCAAAAAAAATTTTTTTTAAATTAAAAGCCAATATCCCTGAGTAACATAGGTGCAAAAATCCTCAACAAGATATAAGCAAACTGAATTCAACAATACATTAAAAGGATCATATAACATGATCTATTGGGATGTATCCTAGAGATTTAAGGATGTGTCAGTATTTGCAAATCAATCAACATGATACAACACATTAACGCAATGAAAGACACAAATCACATGATCATCTCAATAGTTGCAGAAAAAGTATTTGACAAAATCCAACATCCATTTTTGATAAAAATTCTTAACAAAGAGTATAGAAGGAACATATCTCAATGTAATAAAGATCATATACAATAGAAGCACTGCTAACAACATATTCAGTGGTGAAAAGCTGAAAACTTTTTCTCTAAGATCAAGACAAGGATGCCCACTGTCATCATTTTATTCAAAATAGTATTGGAAGTCCTAACCACAGCAGTCAGACAAGAAAAATAAATAAGAAACATACAAATTGGAAGAGAAGTAAAACTGTCATTATTTGCAGGTGATATCATACTATATATAGAAAACCCTAAAAACTCTACCAAAGAGCTAGTTAAATAAATAAATGAATTCAATAAAATTGCAGGATACAAAATTAATATACAGAAATCTGTTGCATTTCTACACACTAATGAACTATCAGAAAGAAAAATTAAGAAAACAATATCATTTAAAATGGCATCAAAAATAATAAAATACCTAGGAATGAATTTAACCAAGGTGGTAAAAGACCTGTACTTTGAAAAGTATAAGACATTGATGAAAGATATTGAAGATGACACATGGATTGGAGGAATTCATAATTAAAATGTCCATACTACCCAAGACAATCTATAGATTCAATGCAGTCCCTATCAAAATATCCATGACATTTTTCATAGGACTAGAACAATAGTCCTAAAATTTGTATGGAACTACAAAAGACTCCAAATAGTCAAAGCAATCTTGAGAAAGAAGAGCAAAGATCCCTGATTTCAAACTATACTATAAAGCTATAGTAATCAAAATAGTATGATATTGGCACAAAAGCAAACACATAGATCAGTGGAACAGCATAGAGAGCCATGAAATAAACTCATGCTTTTATGGTCAATTAATCTTTGACAAAGGAGTCAAGAACATACAATGGGACAAAGACAGTCTTTTCAATAAATAGTTTTGAGAAAACTGAACAGCTACATGTAAAAGAATGAAACTGGACCATTTTCTCACACCATATACAAAAATTAACTCAAAATGGATTAAAGACTTGTATATAAGACCTGGAACCATAAAACTCCTAGAAGAAAACATAAGTCATATGCTCTTTGACATTGGTCATAGCAATATTTTTTTGGATCTGTCTCCTCAGGCAAGGGAAACAAAAGCAAAAATAAACAAATGGGACTACAACCATCTAAAAAGCTTTTGCACAGTGAAGGAAACTTGCATGAACAAACATAAAAAATAGAACAGACTCATAGAGAACAGACTAGTGGTTGCCAGAGGGGAGGGTGGTAGGCTGCTGAGCAAAATAGGTGATGGGGATTTGGAGGTACAAACTTGTTATAAAATAAAAAAGTCATGGGGGATGTAATGTACAATATAGGGAATATAGTCAAAAATTCTGTAATAATTTTGTATGGTGACAGGTGGTAAGTAGACTCATATTGGTGATCAGTTTGTAATACATGAAAATACCGAATCAATATGTTGTATGCCTGGGGCTTCCCTGGTGGCGCAGTGCTTGAGAGTCCGCCTGCCGATGCAGGAGACACGGGTTCGTGCCCCGTTTCGGGAGGATCCCACATGCCGCGGAGCGGCTGGGCCCGTGAGCCATGGCCGCTGAGCCTGCGCGTCCGGAGCCTGTGCTCCGCAAATGGGAGAGGCCACAACAGTGAGAGGCCCGCATAACGCAAGAAAAAAAAAAAAAAAAAAAAAAAAAATATATATGTTGTATGCCTGAAACTAATATAATATTGTACATCAGCTATACTTCAATATAAAAGAAATATTTTAATTTTTGAAAAAGCATTTTTGATTGCTAAATTAGATGAGAGAGTAGCTTGTTTGTGGGGTGGGAGGAGCAGTCTTGCTTAATTTTTCCCCTAAACACAGCATAGTCTGTTCAAGCTCAGAACCATGAGAAGTAACACCATTATCAACAGCTAATATTGACTGAGAGCTTTCTATATTCCAAGCAATGTACTAGGCATTATTCATAGTTTCACAACAAAGTTAGGCTGTTTTTACAAAGGACAAAGGAGCTTTTGGAGGTAGTTTGTATAGATCTGTAAAGACTCTCATCTCTTTGAGAGTTAGTTCTATTTTGAGAATTAGTTGCCTGAACCGCCATCCCATCTCCAGGACTTTTCTCTCTGCATCTCTGTTGAATTTCCTGTCTTCAGGAAGTTTAGGACTCCTGGTAGAGTGACTGCGTTCGTAAAGCTAAACAGCACATGCTTTTCCTCTCTCAGGCTGACTCAGGAAGGCCAGGTAGCCTTAGGTTATTTTCCAGTAAGGGTAAGGGGCTCATGCCTTTTGTTGATTCGTAAGCAAGTTGCACGGGACATTTAACAGTTTAATGCAAAGAGGGTAAACTGTGCTGCTTCTATACAATTTTTCCCAATTAAATACCATCCATTTTAGGGTGGCAGATAATTTTAATAAAGCGCTACATTTCAAGTTATACATAGTATTTCATTGAAAAGTTTCATGCATATTAGGTTTTAAAAATGGAAACTTGTTTTCACATGGATTTAATTTTAAGTCCAATTTTTCTCCCTTTTTCATTTCTAAAATTATGTTCCTTGTTTCAGGTTGATCTCCATGTCTTTTTATCTCCCACCTTTTTTTGTCAAATAGGGTAACAATCAAGTATTTGTGATCTATAAACAAAAGCAGAGACATTTTCAGTGGAGAAATTATCCAGTTAAAGATCTCTTTTGGCACACACAGTTGGTAACTGGTACATATTCTGTACTTCCTATAGGAGCCACATGTCTTTTTTAAATTTTTTTGGAGGATGTTAAAATTGACCAGTGGGTTCACATGGCTCTTAGGCAGGACCATCTGTTAAAACGTTTCCACCAGCCATTTACTTAACTGATTTTAGGTAATCATTATCTAGATCCATTATTTCTTTAGAAGTTAAAAAATGATGATTATTCTAATTCTGTCAATCATTTAGCATTGATTAGCTGGTATTATTCCATAAAGAGGAACTATCCCCAGTAAGAAAAGGTATTTGAGAACTGAAAGGGACTGAGAGATTTATATTTCTGCATGTTTTACTGATAAGGAGACTGAGTGCTAAGATGGTTTCAGAAGAAATGTGATGGCTTGCTCAGAGCCACACAAATATCTGCCCTCACACCAGAACAGGGATCTAGTACATCAATGAAGAGTAAGAGGCTTCTCCTAGATTAGATCTGGCTTCTCCAGCTCCATTGTTTATAGGTGCCCGGCGGGTGCAAAATGAATGAATCAGGGCTATATGATACAGTGAGTGTAGGGGGCTTGTGGCCAGTAAATGGCTCTTGTGAAAGCATTTAAGTTCTCAAACTTTGAAACACTGTGCTGGGCAAAAATACACACGATTGAGTACACATTCTGAGTAGATGTTTAGACTATTTTCTCATAGTGCAAATGCACGTCTCTCTCTCTCTCACTTGGATGACAGAGAAATGAAAACCCAAGGATTGATGGCAAAACACATAAAGGCAGCAATATGGCCCAGTAAGTCAGTCACCATATACAGGAATATACAGTTCATTTTTTTCTCGGTTTCTAAAGTTAGTAAAGACACAGTCATATCTACTAAAATCAACTTTCATCGACTTGCATATTAAAAATATTATGAGGGCTTCCCTGGTGGCGCAGTGGTTGAGAGTCCGCCTGCCGATGCAGGGGACACAGGTTCGTGACCCAGTCCGGGAAGGTCCCACATGCTGCGGAGTGGCTGGGCCCGTGAGCCATGGCCACTGAGCCTGCGGGTCCGGAGCCTGTGCTCCGCAACGGGAGAGGCCACAACAGTGAGAGGCCCGCGTACTGCAAAAAAAAAAACAAAAACAAAAAACAAACAAAAAAACAACGACAACAACAAAATATTATGAGAAAGGTGCTACTTATACAATCCATAAGAAAACTGGTGCAGTCTTGAATTGCTTTCCATCTTTATGGCTACTGTTCTGGAGTGCTTTTGTTTCTTGGCATAGAATCCCTCAATTTCAGCATTCTAGTCACACCCATATTAGAGCCCAATAGTTAAAAACTTAGACTGAAATTAAACAGAACTGTCACCACTTAGATTTTCAACCTTGGGAAATTAATTTAACAGCTCTTAAGTCTTCTGTTCTTCAGTTGTAAAAGGGACTCCCAAGAGTAAATGCCTCATAATGTTATTTTAGGGATTAAATGTGATAATTTCATGAGGATTAAGTGAAATAATGCATGTAAAGTCCTTAGCATTTTGCCCATCACAAAAGGAAGCACATAACACACATTTCCTATTTTATGTATCATTTCTTTATGTATAAACTTTTTCAAGAGTTGGATAGTTTGTTACTTGGTCAGGGTTAATTTTTGCAGTTAGGGTTAATTTTTGCAGTTATCTGACAAGTGTAAACCATACTTTAATTGATACCAGAGACATTTTGCCAACTTCAAAAAAAAATGTAATGACTCAGCAGTTGCATTAATTGGAAAAGCAGTGAGAATTCTGCACAGCGCAGGGGTTGCCCCCATATGTCTCCTAGGAAGGAAGTGTGGATGAGCCCCAGGAATCTGTGGTCCAAAGAGAGGGCAGGAGCATCTGCTGTGCTCACTAGGTGACTCTGGGTCCTGACCCAGGTGTTCTGACATTTGCTGATTGATTGATTTCAGGAAAGCACTGCTGTCTAAAAATATCTTTACCATATACTGTGATTACAGGAGTGTTCTTTTCCCTCCTATAAACTATCTTTCTTACAATTGTTTTTTTTTTACATGCCACACAAAAATTAACATTTGAAGTTACCAGTCATTCATAGAGTATAATTAGGATGCTTTATCTCAGATTTCTCAACCTTAACATTTATGGTAAAGATGAAGAATGTTGCATTAAATACCTTTAAATCTAGGTACTACTGTACAAAATGTCTGAGTTATTTTCTTTAATTAAAAGAGCGTGTGTGTGTGTGTGTGTGTGTGTGTGTGTGTGTGTTTATGTGTACAGTAAAGGTTGGGGAGTGAAAAAGACAAATACTCTGTAGTTTGGTGGGAGACATGCTTGATAAGGTCCTAGCGACACCAAGTAATCTGAGTTGGCTGGACTTTACCAGCCTAAGAGAAGCATCACTTAGGAGGTGGATCCTATGTGGAGTGATAGGAAGGACACAAAATTCCTTCAAACTGTAAACTGCTTAAATACAGGGCCCTGTCTTAGTCCATTCAGGCTGCTATAACAAAATACCATAGATTAAGTGGCTTATAAATAGCAAAACTTATTTCTCACCATTCTGGAGGCTAGAAGTCCAAGATCAAGGCATCTGCAAAATTCGGTGTCAGGTGAGATCACACTTCCTTATAGACAGGCATGTTCTCATGGCTGTAACCTCATGTGGCAGAAGGGAGAGAGAGCTTTGTAAAGTTACTAATCTCATTTATGAAGGCTCCACTCTCATGACCTAAGCATGTCCAAAAGGCCCCACCTCCTAATAATATCACACTGAGCATTAGGTTTCAACATACAGATTTTGCAGGGACACAAACATTCAACCTATAGCAGGCCTCTATTTTATTCTTCTTTAATACTTATCTTGATACTTAGCACATACACAACCCTAAAGCAGAGTTTGGAGAAAAGTACTGGATATAGATATTGTGTGTATTTCCTAGAGCCAAGCCAGGAGAGAAAAATACCTAAATCAAATGACTCAAGAGACAAAATTCTGCCCTTTCTAGAGAAGGAATTTTTTTCCATGTTAGAGTTCGCATCTGTCATTACATTTTTCCCCCTCTGATTTATATCTAAAATTTTACCTTTTCTAATTCTAATTCCACTTTTCTCTTTGGTATTTATACCATCATAATATTTATAGACTATTTAGTGTGTGCTCACTTAAACAAGCAGTACCTCCGTAGCTTCTTTAATTTTCCCAAATAAGTCTGTCTTTCTGCCAACGTCATCGTTTTTGCTGATCCTCTGTGGACCATGTCCAACTTTACTACAAGTCATTGTAAAAGCTGCCAAAATGGAGCTTAGGATTCCTGATCTGGGAGAGCTGTCCAGTGAATGAGATGCAGTATTTCTGTTTGTATCTGTAAAGCAGCAGTTAGAGCATTGTATGCTTAGTTTTCCATGTATATTTACATATTTATTTCCTTTTGTATTTACATATTTATCTTCCCTGAAGGATCAAGATTCATTTTTACTTTCTCAGTCTTGCACTGCCTGAAGCATAGTAGGTGCTAATTAAATACTCACTAAGGGAATAGAGTGATATAAAGTATCACTGTCTCCTCTACCCGCTGCCTCAAAGTTACTTTAATAGAAACGATTTGATTTGGTCCTAAATGACATCGTTTCTTCCTTTTCCTTGTTTCCGTCCTTGTCTATGATTTAAAATATATCAAAAATTGGGGCATGTAATGATGATATAAAGTACCCCTCTAGGGTAAGGTAACTTCTCTTTTATATCCTTTAAATTTATTCTCCTTTCCTATTAAATACTTAAATTATTTAGGTGTCACTTGGTTTGCATATGGTGCTTGTTTACCTTTACTTTTCCAACAGCCTGGAAGATTCTGGAGAAATTGATAATATAAGTTAGGGAGATTCAATAGTAATAATTTATTTATATTTTTGTACCCTTTATTTAGTATTTGGTTTTCTTTGCTGTGACACAGAAAAGAAACTTCTCGGACAATGTTTAAATAGGAAAATTAAATGAGAATATTCATTCTAGTTATTTGTGCATGTTATATCATTATTTTGTAAATATACCACATATAGGAAACATGCGTTCTGAAATTTTTATCAAGACTTCCAGCAATGACAGAATATTTTAAATGACACCTTCCTGGATTTGGACCCCTGAAAAAATTAATTAAACATTTATTCAGCTATGAATTTACTTTGTTTGAAAACATCATTAATTTTTCCAAAGAGCTCCAGTCATGTTTTCCATTTATCATTTAATATTTTAGGTGATAGTAAAGCAAATATTGGTGGATACTATCACTGCTGGAGATTTTGAGATTGGAGATCTAAATATTGCATGATAAAATGGTGGTGTGTTCTAAGCCCATTCTGACTAAAGAAATATAATATGTTTTCTATATTATTATCTGAATGGATATTCAGCAGTGGCACCATTAGAACATCCTCCTAGTGTTTCAAACAATAGAGAATCTTCCAGCTTTATATTTGTTGTTTTTAATAATGGTCACTTACTTATATATTACATTGCTTGTATGTCTTTTGCTTCTAACTGGTGGTCTAAGACATTGTAAGAATCAATGTCTAAGTGTGAAAAGCACATGCATTTTTCTCTCTAGTACAGTTCTCCAGCTGGTGTCTGGACTAAGAGAATAGCTGTCACCACTGCTATTAAAACCATACCCCTGTCACTGTGGTGACACGCATCCTGATTTAGTTTCACATGAATCATGGGAAGAAGGAATATGTGTATAGCAATTGTAGCACAATGTTCCTGTGAGCTACTTATACACATACCTTATGTTATCAGAGACACCTTCCGTGCTCCCTGGACTAACTCTGGAGAGACTTGGGCCATCTCTACCAATTCGATAATTAGTCACATTTGAAAGGCATTTGATCTGGGCAACAGCTTGTTAGAAAGCAACCATGACCTTTATAGATCTCCACTCCATTTAGAACAATTAATAAGAAGCTCTCGCCTTAGGTATGAGCTCTTTGCTTGGGGAAATTCAGGGACCTTGTCAGAAAGGAATGGAAGATGATTAGATGCCAAGGAAGGAGAGGAAGATTGGTATCAATCAATCAGCAGCCTAAGTGAATGACAGGGGTGGGTTCCCTTTAACTTTCTAGTTGTCGGATATTTAAATAAATGACGGGCTTCCCTCTGGTGGCGCAGTGGTTGAGAGTCCGCCTGCCGATGCAGGGGATGCGGGTTCGTGCCCCGGTC
>NW_006787716.1:389602-401260 GCF_000442215.2 Lipotes vexillifer | reverse complement strand
GGCCCACATACCGCAAAAAAAAAAAAAAATAATAATAATAAATAAATAAATAAATAAATGACTGTGCCACCGTTGGCATCACCAAAACACGTCTTCTGATACCTCTGGCAATTTACCTCTCCACTGTGTTCCATTTATCATGTTCAGTCTCCATCAGGGATCTCTTATTCTGTTGCAGGGTTATTGCCAACGCGCGTGTGTGTGCGGTGTGATTGTGTCCATGCATGCGTGTGTGTGGTTATTGCTTTGTTTTTTAAATGACAAGTTCCACAATAGGGACAGAGCATGAATGCTTCTAACTTCTCTCTTGAAAGTTTCAACTTAATGTGAACTGAATAGATGTTGAAGAGGGCAAGAATGCAGTCAACAGTGAGTGATAGTGATGCTGTTCTCAAGGGAGGGGAGCAGCGGAGAAGGCAAAAATCAACCCTAGTGCTATGTGTTAATTTCCATGTTGTAGAAATACAATAATATGTCCTGGTAACAGCGCCCTCAGGAAAAAGCCAAGTTTTGTTCAGCATCCCAAGCTGGCCAGTTTGGTCTTAATCAGTTGTTTGTCACTGCCTGGCACGACAGCTTGCATAGTTATTATACCTCTATTTCCTTTTGCGGGGACCTATTGTGATGCCTTTGTTGCCATAGCACGACACCTGAATTTCATAAAAGGAGGTTCTTCGTCCTGTGCTTTAAGCCTGTGAGTATAGTGTGGTTATAGAACATAGCATTTCCACCTAAAAATAAACACATATACATGTATACATACCTGTCAGTATTTGAATTCAGTAGCCAATTTTTCTTTCCTCCTCTACCTCCTTTGTTAGGCTTTCGTCATAGGCTCAGATGATTGAGAAGTATAAACGTAGGTATGGTGTTTTATTATTACCTGTCTCCTGTCTTTAACTTGTGAAACATTGCTGAACTGAATTTAAGTTACGCTTAAATAATTTTCCATGTATTTAATTTCTTTGGAATGATTTTTTGCAAAATTTAAGTAGATTAAGCTTCTTTTGGTCTAGCCTTCAAGACCCTTAACTATCTGGCTTAGGTAGACTTTCTAATCACATTTTTCAATACTTCTCTTCAGATGACCAGGTAGACTATCTATATTTCTACTACCTAGGTGAGAAGGCTTTGATGTCAGTGTCTGGAGTTTGAACCATCACTTGAACATGTATTACCTTTGTGCCTTCAGGTAAATAACCTGTTGTAAATTCTTTGAGACCTAGGTTCTTCATCTTTAAAATGGTGTAATAATACTTATATCATGGTGCTATTCTAAAAAATGAAATAAAGCAGTGTGCTTCAGATATGTAGCTTAGTATCAGACTCATGACATTTGGCCAACGAACCACCATCAAAGTCTTATATTTCCCTTCTGAGCTTTTGTTCTTGGTATTTATTCTTTCTGGAGTCATTCTTCTTCATTTTTTATGTCAAAGTTCTACTGTCGTATCACGTTGGGAATTCCACCTGCTATAGGAAGCATACTGTTTCTTATCCTTTGATTTCTTAAAACACATTGATGACTATCCTTTTAGCCACAGATAGAATTTTTCAAATGTATTTACTTAGATTAGAAGTTCACTGAGGGCAAAGAGCAAGCCTTGCACATTTCCGTGTCCTTTCTGTCCCGTAACATAATGCTGGTACTGAGTAGACATTCAATAAATGTTTGCTGAAAGGAATGCTTTTATCATCAGATGTAACAAGGATTAACTTGTGGATATATGGGTATAGGTGGATTCTGATCAACCGTACACATCAAAATCCTTAACGTGTAATTGACCCTGAATTCTCATATTCTCTCCCCCAAAACTTCCCATTTGGGTGGACTGTCATTTGGCCGATAATATTTAAGCGTGGCTTTATATGGTGTGCAAGGCTTTCATCATTGTTTGAAGACAGATTGGCCGATAGTATTTAAGCGTGGCTTTATGTGGTGTGCAAGACATTCATCAATGTTTGAAGACAGATAACCAATGAAATGCATCATTTTATGGGTGAATAATGAGGTGAACTATGTTCTTTGAGTTTGGTTAGTCCTCCATCCTTTTTTTATCTCATAGGTCCTATCGCTCACACCTTTATTACATTGCAATTTTGTGTCCCTGTCCATCCCACTAGACCTTTTAGGACAAAGGCCATGGCATTCCCATTATATGTCTTTAATACGGTGCCTGTTACATAGCAAGTTCTCAATAATCTCTGTTAGATGATTGGATGAATGAATAAATGAAGAAGTTCTGATAATGCAGAGAAAGTCTCAGGATATGATCAGCATGAAATGAATTAGAGAAAAAGCAATGACATTGCTTTAGAGAAAAATGAGATGGATCAAATGGGTTATATTTTTCCTTCCAGTTTTTTGAGATATAATTGACATAGAGCATTGTATAAGTTTAAGGTATATGGCATAATGATTTGATTTACATACATCATGAAATGATTATTGCAGTAGGTTTAGTGGGCACCCATCATCTCATATAGGTATGAAATAGAAAAAAATTCTTTTGGTGAGAACTCTTAGAATTTACTCTTGGAACAGAGTTCACGTGTAGCATACAGCAGTGTTAATTATATTTACCATTTTGGACATTACAAACGGGTTATATTTTAACCAGAACTACAGTGGTGCCCAATGTTTTCAGTTCTGTGTGACATATATGAAAAGCACTCAAGAAATATTTATTGAAAAACCAAGGAAAGTAGGATGTAAAGAAATGAATGAACAAGTGAAAAAATAAACTAAGGTCCAGAGAAGTTAAGTAACCTGTCCAAACTGCACAGCTAATGCAAGCCTAAGCAATGTTTCAAAACCAGTTATCTTCCCAGTTAAACATTAGTAATTACTCCCTCCTCACTGTTTCCATAGCCCTTCATATATCCAGTGATTAGCTTATTGCATTGCTACTACTTGCTCAGTTTTGTGCATTTCCCCAACTAGACTGGAAACTCTGTGAGAGCCAGAACCTGGCTTTGGTCACCATGTATACCTAACCTGCAGAAGAGTAAATGGCGCTAGATAGTCACTGGTTAAATAACAAACAAGCAGAGACTTCCTCCTTTTATCTTGTCAAAGAGGAACTCTCCATCAGAATCTTCTGCATTGAGGGTTATATAGCCTATAATATACAGTAGCCACCGGCCGCCTCTGGCTATTGAGCGCTTGAAACGGGACTAGTGTGAATAAGGAACTGAATTTTGAATGTTGTTTAATTTAAAAAGCCACATGTGGCTACTGGCTATCTTATTAAAAGCATAATCTTATACAATATATGCTTTTTGCTGCATCAGACTGTCCTCACAAAGATACCGAATTTCCCTTTCTTTTATTACCACATCATCAACACATGGCAGAACTTGCTCCTCTTCTAAACCATTTCTGCCTTTACCGTATCACAATATTATCTGACTTTCCTCTTTATTCCGAGATTGGTGCCCAGTTGTCTCAAACTCTAAAGTACTTCTTTATTCTGATATTGAGCCCTTTAGAAGAAGTGTTTTTCATAATTGCCTCCTGTTTCTTTTCCTTCCCTTTATGTTTTCCTGAAGTCGTGTTCTTCTCCTTGTATCCATAAGATTCCCAACAATCCTATGCCTGAAATTGGGAGTGGGGGCGTGGGAAGGTGACCAAGAAGGATTGTCCTCAAACACTGTGTTACTGATTAGACAGAAAATAATGAAAGGGGTACAAACCGTTTAGATTTATCAGAGGGGTAGGGGGAAAGAAAGCATCTGGTGAGTACTTAGACAATGAACAAACGAGTATTTACTAAGCATCAGTTACCGAGTTCAACTAATTATGGACCCTTTTAAATTTAACTCTTATAGCATCTTTTTATGAGATTTATTCCTACCAGCATTTTACTTTTACTGAATCTAATGCTCAGCTAACAGTCTCAAGTTACCCAGAGTGCAAATGTCTGTCCAAAGATTTGAAGCAATAGCTGCCTGACTCATTTTTTAACCTAAGAACCTTTCGTACTCCTTGCTTGAGATTTTCTTCACAATTGACATTGAGTGTATAGTGAATACTAGGTTCTTCTTTGCTTCCTCCCTCTCCTCCAGAATTTTACCTTTTGGTTAGTTTGTAAGTGCTTGTAAGTTAGTGTTTGTAAGTGCTCTCTTTTCCTTCCAGACCCTTCTGAATCAAATCTTTATTATTTGTCAGCAAAAACTCTTCCTTTTCCCTTTTGTAGCACATTCTAACTCCATTAAAAAGGAACATTGTTATCCTGTGCAGTGTGCGTCAAGTAACAAATCATTGGTTGATGCAAAAAATTAGTCATTAAGAATCAGCCATCTCCTTCTCTAACCTCCTTAAAGTGCCATATCAAATTGGCAGATACCACTGAATTTTTAAGGAAAAAATCCTTAGTGTGAAAAAGTGACATTAAAGGTTTATATCCTCTTCTTGTGGCCCAATAAACAATATTAATGGCAAAGCATGCAAAGGATTAATAGGTCCTCCCTGCAAGAGGCTCAGTTATAGCAATCCTGAGGAATTCTGCAGGCTAAAATATGAGCCCTACGGTGCCTCCGCAGGAATAAAATATTTGGTTTTTCTTCTCCTTGAAGGAGAGCCTGTCACTCTAAAGGCAATTTTCCTCTTTGATCCTTTGTACTGTAATTTCATACACTCCTTGCAATGCACCTTCCCTTGTAGAGAGTGTGTTCTTCTCCGAACCTTTAGTCTTACAAACCATTTTTCTTCACCAGCCAGTCCCACAAAAATTGAACATACTTCTAAGGGAGTTAGCATTTTCTTTTCCTCTTGTGTGTTCAAGGTATGGTCAGGAACATTTTAGGAGAATAGTGAACAAAATTGAGGCAATATTTGAATAAAGAAGTTTCTTAAGTAAGTGCCATCAAACCTTAAACTTAATCTCTGGGAGGACTATCAGGCCTCACTGATCCAACTCTCCTGCTTTATAAATAAAGAGACTGACGCCTAACCTCATAAGGACACACAACTAGTGATGGCAGTTTGAAATTGCAAATTTCAGATGCTTTGTTCAGTTCTTTCTAGAATGTTCTAGATCATCTATTTTGTATCTTATTTTCTAAGAAAGTGGACTTTATCCAGAGACCTTTATTTAGACCTTTGGCTAGACAAAGGTAGGTTTGACTATAGTCAACAAGCCTTATAAGATAAATAGGCAAAGTAAAGGGTAGTTGATTATTTTTGGAGAGGGCCCAATAAACCTCTCCTATACAACTTCCCTATAGAACTCTCGTGATATCCTAAACATTACCCATAGAAATTCAATCATGTAAAGCCTGAGAAGTTAATATTTACCTAGTAGAATTAGGCCTCTGTGTTGCTATTATTACTATAAATATAATTATTGCCTTCATTAATGTTCTTATTGGCAAATTATTTAATATCTTTCAGTCTCAGTTTTCTTGTTTTCAAAATGAGCACAATAATAGCAACCATGGAGAATTTATGTAAAGATTAAACTGGGTAGTTCACTTATATAAAATGTCTAGCACAAATCTAACATGTAGTGATCACCCTGCCCTCTCCCAACAAAGTGAAGCCCTTACTGTTTTCATTCCTAGAAATGTATAGACTTATCTACTAGGACTATAATGAAATATTGAGATGCATTTCCATCCTTAAAAAGATTCAACTAACTAAATACATTCCTGAAGATATATCAACTCTTTCTGAAGAAGGAGCTCAGGAACAGTCCAGAGATAACCTGTAGACTATGTAGACTTGAGAGAGTATGTTAGAGGACTTCCACTTTGGTCATGTACATGTAGTTGGGACTACATTCACAAACTCTAAGGCAGAGCAGTGTGAGTAAATATAGAAACAAAAAATTGGTGCAAAATACCACTTGGTTGGCTTTGGGCTCTTAGGCCAGTGGCTCTTAATGAAGTGCAAGGCTGCACCTAGGGAAATTTGAAAAAGTGTGGGAACATCTGCAGTTGTCTTTTGGCATTTAGTGCCTAAAGCTAGGAATTCCAAAGGTCCTATATGACGTGAGGCAATCCCACACACTGAAGAATTATCCAGCTTCAAATGTCAGCAGTGCATCCCCATGGAACATAATATGGTGATGGTGAATTGAAGGAGAAATGAGGCTGATGGGACAACCAAGTAGGGCTGAGATCAGAGATCCCTTTCTAAGATTTGTAAATAAATGAAAACTTAGAATAAAGAGAGAATGAGCTATAATATATGTAGAGAAATATATAATAATAATTTGTATGCCGATGCCACACTGTTTTGATTACTGTAGCTTTGTAGTATTGTCTGAAGGGAGGGTTATGCCTCCTGCTTTGTTCTTTTTGCTGTAGTTTTTAATCTGTACTGGTTTGGACTTCTACCCTACATGAACATATCACCACCTTCTGTATCCAAACAGAGATAAAAGTTTATTCAGTTTTAGCAAAAACTCATCCTAGTCTTATAAGAATAAAAAATACAAAATTTGAGATTATTACAAATGGATTATTTAAGAAATTAGAACTTACAAATAGCACTATTTAGTTAGTTTTGTCCACGTTTTCTTTGTTTTGTTTGTTTTTAATTTTAAGCCTTAAATTTTTTTAATTAGGGTATAGTTGTTTTTGTCCACATTTATATATGTCCCAAAGCAGCTTTGCACAGTGGTTGATTCTGGGCTCTGGAATGTGACAGCCTTAGTTTGTATCCAGCCTCACTATTTGTTTCCATGATCCTGACAATTTATTTACTCTTACTGTGATTTAGTTGTTTTAGTTTAAAAAATATTATTTATATCTTCATAGGGTTAGTAAGAGAATTAAATACATTAATACATATGAAGTGCTTATAATACTTCCTGGCATAAATTTGAGCATTCAGTACATGTTAACCATTGTTGTTATTAGTGAGTATTGTAAGTAAGCAAACTATTAAGAGAATTTGAAGAACACCTGCCAGATTATATGGCAAAGATGAGATTATGGAGGCAAAAACCCCAAGAGAAAAACAGAAGAAGATCCAACATAAAAGGATCATGGATTTAGACATCATCCAGTCACAGAATTACCACTTGAAGTTCATGGTTAAATTCAGCATTGAAAATTATTGACTGTGGTCAAGAATTTATTCTAATGTCTACCTTTATTTCTTTTGCTGCAATTTAACACAGAACTGGGGTATACCTATTTCCAAATGTGGCATCATAGCTTCCTTCTTGGAATTTTTTACACCCTTGCTCTTCTCTCATTTTCTCTTCCTTTTTCCCAGCCATTATTACCTTACTCCCTTCATCACTATCTCTGTATGATCTTACCTTAGTTATAAACTAGGGTCTAGACTGTTTCTGAAAGTGAAGAAATGAAGAAAATGTAAATATTCTTTATTCCTTGAAGTTCAAAAAACTGTTGTACTTTCTAGTGCCTTTGGCTAAAAGACTGGTATTTAGTGTGTGAGTGTACAGGTTGGAGGGCACAGGGAATGAAATATAAGGGATGGACTTTTGGGGGAGACGCACATTGGGACAGAATGGAAACATTTTGATTCCACAGGGCCAGAGACCGATCATATTCTTGTTTCACCTTTTCATGTGAAATTGGGAAGTTAGTTGTAATTCCTTGCTCTTAATATTTTACTGTCTGTAAAGTGGGTTTTAATAATGACTACTTTTTGGGGGGACACTTTTCCCAGAAAGTGAACTGGTATTGGTATACCTCTCTGTAATTTAAGGCACTAATGTTTTCTTACATATTATTATTATTCAATTACTTAATTATGGTGCACTAAATGAGACTAAATTATAGTGATGGTCCAATCATAATCTGTATTGCCTCAGCTGATATTTACTTGTCTGGCTGGCATATTAATTCCTGTGTAATCCACATGTTTCTAGGACTCATTATTCGCTGTGTATGAATGAGGTCACACAGTATTTCTACCCACATTTTGATGGCTTATGGCTCGAATCTACTGGGACTCAACTCAGTTTCTGCCAAAGCACCTGCTTCAACCCAAGGAGTTTTTCTTGGTGTCCACAAGAGGTGTTTATATGTGCTTAAGACTAAGTTCTCAGTTCCCTGCTCTTTCTCTCGGGCTCAGAGACATTCCGTTATCTGCTTTTTACTCTGAGAATCTGCCAGTGTCCCCAGTGTTCTGCTGCTGCTTTGTCAGGAGAATGCTGTTCTAGCCAGGATTCCATGTCCTGGGCACTAGGAGATGTGAACTTCCCACGGAACCAAATGACACTACATTGCCTTCAGTCCTCCTTGGAACCTAGCCTCCGTTCTCAGCAGAAATGGAGAGAACACCTCCAAAGAGGTCAGTATGAGTACCAAAGGCTTCTGCAACTGGGAGCCAAATGCTGTGATATCATCTCCATTTTTCTCTCTTTTCTCCACTAAGCAACTGAACACAAACTTTCCTTTTGACAGTGTCCTTACTCTTGTGCAAACCATTTATGCTAATGATAAGTCACAGTTCTCTTTGGCTGGTGGCAATCCAAGAACAATAAGAATAAAATAGCAGCAGCAGTAACAATGTTAGAGGTAGTGATATCTATAGGAAAAATACCTGTCACAATAACAGCCAATAGTGTCTGTTGCTGAAGTTGTACTTGGCGTCCTCCTAAGCTTTGCATCATTATCTCATTCAGTTCTCAAAACCCATCTTTGGGGCTGGTGTTGTTTTTACAAGAACCAGATCATCTTCCTTTCTCGCCACTTTACTTCTGATGAGCTGATTAGAGAACATAGCTTGGCTCATCAGCTGGGCTGCATTCTTTAGATGTCCCGTATAAATTAGAAAGACGTGTGCCCAGTGCTTGGCATAGCCAGCTGGCTTCAGACCTTCCCCAAGACATCATCAGGGAGGCCACAGACTCTCTGCAGCCCTCTTTTCAGGAAGGCAGATCTGAAGAGGGAGAGAGGAAGGAGTTCACGGGGCATATACTCAGTTCCTTCTTCTAAATTCACCAATTAGTTAAGTCCTCTCCTTCCCAAGAGTGGAATAAATGAAGGTGTGGAGAGAAACTGGCAGAGTCTCTTGTGTAGATTTCCCTCCTGGAAGGGGTATGAAAATTTCTGCTCTGCTGTGGAAAAGTATGTCAACTGGAGTAAGTGTCCACCACCCCACTCTACAGAAGCCACTATTATGATACCCATTTTACAGATAAGGAAACAAAGACTTTGAAAGAGAAACCAACCTCTAAGATCACATGGATAAAAAGGGAAAAGATTGAGATTTTGAACCCAGACCACCCTGACCCCAGCATCTATGCTCTTAACATTTCCTTTACTGTTTCAACGTATATTAGATGAAGGGGGCAGATGAATGAAAGAATTTCGCCTGACTTCCAGATTACAAAAATTACTATTTTTGCAAGTATAATTGGGTTAAAAACATCATAATTAACACACATGTAGACTAATTGGTGAGGAGTAAATGTATTCAGGGAAAGGGATATTATGGAGTTCACTGGCATATGCTAGAAACACTAATACTTTTTCTATTGAAAACATGCCCTGTTGCTGTTATAAATGTGTGATACAGTATTTCCTGAATACAAAATGTGGTAGGATACTCCGTGGGAGCGTAAAGTATAAAAGTGGCAGTCTCATTTGCACAGATTTTGGCAAGTCCTCAATATTTCCCTTCAAGTTCATTGCCTCTAACTGCAAAGTGTAACAACCCATAAGGTATATATGTAAACTGTGCTGAAACTCTTAGGCATTTTTATGTTTTTAAATTTAGCTTTGTTACAGGTTGCAAAATTGTGATCACCCTGAAAACAGTGGTGGTCTGTTCCTGGAAAGAGAGGAGATCTGAAAGAAAGGGCCAGGTTGCTGCTCTTCATCCCTCCACCACACACACACACACACGCACGCACGCACGCACGCACGCACGCACCTCCCTCTTTCTTCATTGAGACATTGTACGGATCATTCATTCTTCAAAGTCACCCATTCTCTAAAGATACTTTTGCAAAGTTCATTCATAGCGTTATTCAAAGCTTACTTTTGTCTCTAACCTCAAAGTAAGAAGGCATCTCTTTTGTCATGAAGCCTAAGGCATCCCAACATCCATGGAGGCACATTTTGGCAACTCTTTTTGCTTCTTCTCAGAGATGGCTCCCGTAGATGATTTGAGTGACACTCATTTTGACATACAAGTTTGGCTAATGGAAAACTATATCTGAAAAACATTTGAAGGTTTTTGCCGTTCTTCTTGATAAACTCCTAAATTTCAAAGTTAGGTTGCTTATGTCTATTAAGGAGTCACTACTTTAAGTGACTTTGCAGTCATGTGTCTCCATTATTTAAAATCATACCAGAAGAAATTCTACTGGGGCAATTTAAAAGCATAACAGTAATATAGGTACATTGTCATAATGACCTGTGCCAGAGTGTTTCTCTGATAAAATCATGGATTACTTTCTCAAGGCTACCATAAAAAATAAACAAATACAAACTCGGTGGCTTAAAAGAATAGAAATGTATTCTTTTACAGTTTTGAAGGCTAGAAGTCTGAAATCAAGGTGTCAGCAGGGTCTTTCTCTCTCTGAAGACTCCTAGGAAGAATCCTTCCTTGCCTTTCCCTGACCTCCTGGTGGCTCCAGGCAATCTTCGTTCCTTGGCTTGTGGCTGCATCATTTCAATCTCTGCATCCATCGTCTAATGGCCTTGTTCCCTGTGTGTGTCTTCACAGAGTCTTCTTATAACGACACCAGTCGTTGGATTTAGGGTTCACCCTAATCCATTATAACTTCCGTTTAACTAACTATATTTGCAAAGAGTCTATTTCCAAATAAGGTCATGTTCTAGGGTTCCAGGTGAATGTGAATTTGGGGAGGACACTATTCAACCTAGTACATATCCTAAGCGAAGCAAGTACGAAACAAGTCTTGCTTATAACTGTTTGGCTGCTCACCAGTGGTACCCCTCTGCAAAGGAAAGCTGCTAAGATATTGAACTTTATAGAGCCCAGGGGAAGATTGCTTCTGTGGAATGGCTGTGAGAATAAGCTCAGATTGAACACTTGCAGAAGAATGGATGAGGCAGACACAAAAAGCAGAAAACATCTTGACAAGAAAATTTACTGCATGGCTTATGCTGTACGTGCAGAACAGAGACATAAGTGTCTTAAGTCCCTTTGTATGTCTTTCTACTAATGAATTAGGGCCATAGATGAAACTGCTTCATCATGAATTCTATAGTAAGTATATTGTAGTGCCCACACTTGTTTTGTATTTTCCCGTCTCAAATGGTTTTCTCCTACTTCTATGTTTCCATAGTTCCATTGGGTACTTAATAACACTGCCTCATATTGAAGCTACTTATAACATTTATTTTTTCCCTTTTACCCTATTTACTAGCTAGGTGATCTGTAACACGTTATTTATAAATAATAATGATACTTGCCTCATAGGATTCCTGTGATAACTTAATGAAATAATCAATAAAATATTATTTTAGTGTTTACTAAAGTTATTCCCATGCTTAAAATCACAATGCTTAAAAATTAGTAAGCACTAAAGAATATTATATTAATTTTTAGAGACCTGAATGACTTCATAAAAAGTCCTATTTGAGAACATGTAAAATGTTTCTCAATGCTTGATGTTTGGCAGATAGCCAATAAATATGTGACTATGAGTTTACGTTCCTCTTTTCTGAACTTTTTTTGACAGGAACTTGAGGGAAAGA
>NW_006787716.1:344097-389583 GCF_000442215.2 Lipotes vexillifer | reverse complement strand
GGAAAGAGAATGTTTATCACATGTAAGACTTGTATAGTGCTTTAGGCTTTAGAAGTCATCAATAAATATGTACAGAATGCACAAATAAATGGAAATTATAGCATTGGAAGTGGTAGGGAGAATCGCTGAGCCATCGTTTACTGCAGTGGCTCTCAAACTTGGGCATCATCTGTGTCCCCATCACCTCATGCCATGCCTGGCACATATGAAGTGCTCAACAAATGTTTTTAGAAATTAGTCATTTTATTAAAATTTCCTGAGGTGCTTGTTTATTGCAGATTGCCAGCATCTACCTCAGATTTACTAACTATGAAACATTGAAGGAGGGGCTGGGGCAAAGAGAAATGTCATGTTAAACAAATGTTGTGTGCTTTACTCTTGAACCCTGAAGTTCTAGAGTCACTAATTTAAGTCACTTTCTAAGTGCCTTGGACAAGGTTATAGAACAAATGATGGCTTTTTATCTTGCTTAATCTTTCACAAAATCGATGCTATTATTTAAAGGCCCAAGGTACATCTGTGTGTGTGTGTGTGTGTGTGTGTGTGTGTAGAAAATGCAAAGGTCCTGGAACAGGAAGGATTTTGGAATTTTCAAGAAACTTAAAGAAGGCCAATGTGTCTTAAGCAAAGTCCTCCAGAAAGAGACCCACAGGAGGTGTGGATGAAGAAAAGTGGGTGGGTACCAGATTGCACAGGAACTTGTAGACCTTTTCATGTGAAGGGTTTATGATCATGCCTCTCTTCTCACAATGACTCACTGGAAACATCCCCAGAGCACTAAGCTAGTGATTTGAAAGCTGAGGTCTAATTCTCTCTCCTAAAAGATTCACCCCTCTTAGTGCTCTGTGGACCCACTAACTCTCTACATGAAGGAGATGAGAGCAGATCAGGTTATCTCAAACCACCAGAACATTTGGTCACTATTCCACAGATCCTCTGCAAACAAAATAATTAACTGCAACAGTGTTCTAATGCAGTTTTATACATATATCAATTTTCTGAATTGATATGTATATAATTGTATCAATTATACATTGATAATTGTATCAATTATCCAATGCAAATTTTGGATAGACATAACTTAGAACAGGACAAAAACAGGACAGAAAATCTTCCTGTTATCTTGGTAAATAGTAAGTATTGTGCACCCTTAGTACAATTTCTTCCTTGGCGAGTTTTCTCTCATTAACATAATACAGCATATTGTAGTTTAAGTATGTGAATTTTTGAGTATGGTCCAAATGAATAAAATATTCATGTCCAGGGTTAACACAATCAAAGACATTCACATCGTTCAGTGCTAATTGTGAAAGGCTGGAGAAGCAGACTTCTAATTAGGGGAGCCCTGGTCATACGTTTGCTGCAGCCTGTCCATCATCTATCACAGGCCAGCAGTATGGGCCATACGTTCATTTTATCACAGGCAATTATAGACAAGGTAGGATCACCTCTTTTTAAAAATTTCCTTTGTGACTATTCGCTGCCAGTTCTAGTTGAAAGGCTGGTTGCAGCTCAGCTTGCAAAGTCAGGACAGCTTATCTGTGGTGCATTTTCATCCTTACTTGAGAGATTTCTCTTGATCCTTGTTTTCTACCCTCAGACACCCACGTGCCCCTATGCTATCGCTTGCGTACCTTTTCCAGCCACAGTATTGCCCATGCCCTAAATCTCATCGAAATTTAGTTGCTTTGTATCTTATTTGTTCCAGATTCTTTTACCTCTTTTCTAATGAGATAGCCATGATTTGAACGATGGAGTCTTAGAACCAGCATCAGAGGCTCTGGGTGCAACTCTAGCACCAGCCTTTAACTCTTGGAACCTGACGTTTTCTTATTCATGAATTAGGGTCATAAAAATATCTACATCACAGCATTTTGTGGGACTTAGGTACATGTAAAAATATTTTGCAAGATGCAAAGTTCTGTGTAGATATTTGATATCTCCAGAACACTGAGCCAGCCATTTGAAGGCTGAGGTCTAACTGTCTGCCCTAAATGATTCATCCCTCTTAACTGAGTGTATGTTGGTATGGATTAAACCAGTCTTTACTGATAAATTAATTAACTAATAGATAATTCCCTCATGTCTTATTCAGATTTGTAGTTGTCTTTCTCAACGAGTAACCAAAATACCATTGCTTCAGAATCACCTAGGTACTGGATGAGATGCAAATTCCAGTCCTACTACATATAAATTTCTAGGGGTTGGGCCTGATGATCTGAATTTTAACAGATAATTCATTAAGATACTTTGTATCTATTGATGCTGCACACCAACATTTGAGAACTGTTGCCTTTCGTGTTGGTTTTTCAGGCACAGCAGCACTTGGTGGCTGGTATTAGTAGGGAAAGGTGGCCTTTAGTATTAGAGAGGTCCTGCAGTGGAGACTTGTTGATGTGGATGGTCTGGGTTTGTGCTAATTCTGTGATGTGGTTTTAAAGGGTGACTAAAGCAGATGATGCTGAGTGTTCTTCTCTTAAGAGGGTATTCTGCTTCAAAGATGATAGTAGTATCTGTGCTGAAAGTGTGATATTTCTACAGAGCCGTAGGTCAACTTCACTATTTTTCAGCTTCTTAGAGACATATCTCGGAGGAAAGGAAGGAGTCCGGGGCTAGAGGGGCAGTTCCTAGAATACCAGAAACTATAATATGCTGTATTATTCTTCTATCTGTTGCTCCGCCATTATCAACATATGGCTTGCACTGAATGGCCCAAGATGGTTGCTTGAGCCCCAGCCATCAGTTTGGGTTTTTTCTAGAAAAAAAGAAGGTAATGAAATATATGTGCCAGTGGCACTTGCTAAAATTGAATACAACCTCCCTTTATATCACATTGCCTAAAACTTATTCATATGAATATACTTATCTACAAGGGAGGCTGGGAAATGTAGACTTTATTACAAACAGCCATGTGCCCCTGCAAAGGAAGAATGGGGGATGGACACTGAGAGACGATCAGCAATGACTGTCACAGCGTCTGTGATCTCAGGCTGTCTCTATTATCACAAAGAAAATATACCAAATCAAATCACTGATCTAATAGGATAGTTTATTTTGATAACTTATGTAGAAGTAAGGGAGGAATCACAATCCCTGGATCCTGGGCTCAGCCCTAAATTTGGGACCCTGGAGATGGCGATGTGGTTGGAGAATCAGAAGATGGTTCAAAATTGAAGGCAGCTTCTAGAGATTCGATAATCCCTAGTGGCAAAATTCATCACCCCTGTGCCGTTTTGTTGATTCATATTCTCCTCTAATTTTTGTTTTATGTTATAGTATGACCATTTACTTCTAGTCTTTGTGGTCTCACAACTTACATTTGTGGGATTTCTCTCTGTGATTCTTTTCTACTCTTAAACATACTAATACTAATAAATTAATGTTATTGCACCTCATAGTTAAACTACAGTGAGAGAATCCAGTTGTCTCAACTAATTATTGTTGGTGTCCCTTTTAGAGAGTTGGTTTTTTGTTTGTTTTTACCATGTCATTCTATCCATTCCTGACCAGATTATAGATTGGCTGTGTAAAAGTCATTATGGTCCAAATTACCTGTGAAGAGAGAGGCAGGATCTTATATTTAAACCTATGCTTTCCAAATCTGACTACACATCAACATTACTTGTTATATTAATCCTTAAATGTATACTTTGGGTGCACAACCAGATTGAGAAACTGTGATATGGTTATTGATATTTACAGGACCATTTAAGGCCACTTCCTTCATCAAGAAACTTCTGGTAAGGACCTTCCTCCTGGGTCCTTAGGTGTGGTATCGTTTTTAATGGCTTAGGATCTTTGTATGATTGGCTGTACTGGTTTCCTGACTTATCTCTCACCACTGATCACCTGAAATGTTTTGTAATACCTTGATGCCTTTTTTAGTTCACCAGCCATCTTTCTGTCTATTTGCTTAATACAGCTCATTCATCAAGACACTGTTCAAGCATAACCATCTCTTGTAGCTCTTCTTAGAGACATGGGTTCAGTGACCCCTTCTGCTTTCCTGGGGTATTTTATGTCATAGTTTTAGCATAGCTCTTGCCACACTCTACCATGATTATTTGCTGTATATATATATATATATATATATATATATATATATATATCCCAGTTCATTATGGACAACTTGAAGGCAGATCATTTAAGTGGTCTTTAAATAGGAACACATTAGTATGTATATGTTTATGCATAGAACTAAATTATCTCGCCTTAGTGGATATATTATCCTAGGTGTCAGACCAATGACTCAACTTTTCAGTATGTCTTTGCCTAAGACTCATTACTTTACCCCAGTACTATTGCCACGCCCACCAGAAATAAACAAAACTCTTAATCTACCTCCCATTTCTTTGTCTGTTATTCATTTCTTCCCGCTCAGTGTCTAGTAAAAAACCTGGGGGGTAGGAAGGACTGAACAAATATTTGCTGAATGGATGGGTAAGAATATATGATTTTCAAATGCCTAACAAAATCTTAAAGCAGTGCTTAAAGTACGTGTTATAGAAGTCTGTAAAAATAAATCTATTTTAATTCACTCTCTACTCCCTTAAGCTGATATCTTTTGATGCCTTTCAGAGAAAATTTGATGCATTTCTCTGTCAGGTTATAGAATAAGAAGATGTTAAAAAAGATATCAAAGAGAAAGGGATTGTGAGAATGGAACAAATGTGTCATATCATGCACTGTGATTGGAATAGTGATGTATGAAGATCAACCTGGCATACCTCATTCCAGAAAAACTGGTTGGCGACTTTACTGAAATACACTTTTTTGGGCCAACAAAGAGGTTTAGACCTTCAGCCATTGCAATTGCTGACTGTAACCATGTGGGTGGGGTGGTGTCTGGGAAACTTTCTAGAAAGTTTTAAAGGGTTTTTAACCAGAGAATCACCTGTCATATTTACTCTAGAGTGATTAGGGTAATATATGACTACAGTCAACCAGTTTCTTGGGTATTTCCATTCTGATTTTTGTTAGGCACCTACATTCATCAAGTACAAAGTAGAAATTAATTTCCATCTCTTTTCCAAAGTTACCCTGTGTTAAAAAAATTTTTTTTGAATGATCTAAACAATGACTTAGTCTCCCACAATTTATGTCTCATCTTACTTTCTGCCTTGATTTCCCTATCACTATCCAGCAGCCTTTTAAACAGACACTAAATTCTACTGATTCTCCTTTGAAAATCTCTATTTCAAACATCAGTCTCTAACGCCACTGATTTAGTTCAGATGCTCCTTATTTCACATCACTAGCCTCCTAACTGAATCCTCTGTCTCAAATCTCCCCCATTCTAGTCTTTCCTGCCTCCACCTGCCCTCAGAAGTGCCTCCCTAAAGTATCGTGATGATTATATTATCCACCTGCCTAAAAACACGTTGTACCATTGCCGACTAGATATCGTCTAGTTTTCTACAGGGGGAAAAAATCCTCTCATCAGTCAATAAAGACATTTAGCCCCAGCAGCCTGTTTTGCATATGGTCATAAAATCTTTATATACTTGCGGAAAAACAACAGATTAGCCTAACGCTACTGTAAAGTAGTACAGTATGGACACAGAGAATTTATAGGAAATGAAGCAATTCTCTATAGAATTGCATGCTATTGGATTGTTAATTTTAACACAAGTATTATTGCATGAAGCTCTGTTGTACTGGTCATTTTCCTTCTCCACAAAAGAATACAGTTAAAGAAGTAAAGAACCACAGCATCTTGATACACTGGGGTGATTTCTATTGCTTCCCTAGAAACTTTGTCAAGACCATGGAAAATCCATTCTAGTGGTCTGTACAATACATGTTCAGACCTTGAGTAAGGAAATGGGGAGATTAGTCAGTCTGTGAGGAACAGCATGCTGTAGGTGGAAAAGAAAGTGAACAATAAATTGAAATCATGAAAAGTTAAGCTATAGAATTGGTGGAAACTTAAGACTAGAGAAATAACTCCAGTACGTGGTGAGCACAATAATTAGGTACTTGACTGTAGGAATAAAACTGATGATCAAATTAAAATGGTATCTCAGTGAACATTTTAACACATTTATTTATTTATTTAAATAATAAAAATCAATCATGAACAGAGACAGGACACAAAGTCTGTAATTCAGACAATAGAATTGTACTAATGTTGATGTCTTAGTTTTGATAAATATATCTTAGTTATATACATTCAGAGCATAAGGGGAAGCTGTGTGAGGGGTGATGTGAATGCTGTATACTGTTTTTGCAATTCACCTGTTAAGTCTAAACTTACTTCAAAATAAAACGTTAGAAAGTAAATAAATCTTGAAAAAGCACCCATGATATCTTCGTAATCTCTGAGTACCATCTTGAGGTTACCAGTGTGTTCTGGCCTGGAGTACTTACTACCTGTATTTATTGTCCCACTTCCTCCTTTTTTCCCTTGAAACATTTAATTAATTACAAAATAATAGGCCACAAAGTTGAGAGAAGAGTAATTTTTTTTGCTGTATATGTTTTATTTTTTTAGAGTTAAAAATGTCTAAGGGAGGATGCCATAATATCAGTTTCTTGAAAGTTCAATGTGATATTATGCACATTTCTTTTCTAAAGAGAATTAATTGTGTAGGCTTCCAACCTAAGAGACAACACAGCACATTGGAACACAAAATTTTCAATCAGGTGACCTAGATTGTGTGAATAGGGACATGTCTCATCATTATAACTTAAAAGGGTTGGAAAATCATATAAAACCATTTACTCTAGTGGTTTATAAAAGCTGATGTAAGAACTGGTGCTGGTCTCTGACAAAGATTTATTGGTCATCAGAGATATTATCTTCTCTATTAGATGTTTGCTTTTTATTTGATTAATTTTTCTTCTAAGTATCCTTTCTTCAACTTTCTTTCCTATTATTCTGTTGATTACTTAATAGCTTCCTAATATTTAGGATTAAATTTTTTTTTCCTAATGCATGCCAGACTATAAAATGTTCCTCTCAATAACATTTAGCTGTATCCCACAGGTTTAATAGGTATGTTTTATTAATCAGTAAGTCCTAAATAGTCTCATTATTATTGTTTTTATTTTTTCCTTGACCAGTGAATTATTTATGCCAGTATTTCTGAAATTCCAAACATTTTTCTAGTTAGTTATTTCTACTTATTAGTGTAATTGTACTGTGGAGAGAAATCTTTGTAGTCTGTATTGTACCAAGCTTTCGAAATTTATTGAGACATATTTTGTGGCCCAGTAGGTTGGCAAATACCATAAATGCACACATCTGCTTGA
The DNA here is from genome assembly GCF_000442215.2 of Lipotes vexillifer. NCBI lineage: Eukaryota > Metazoa > Chordata > Mammalia > Artiodactyla > Lipotidae > Lipotes > Lipotes vexillifer. Next base: position 382,329 of record NW_006787716.1, on the reverse strand, counting down.
AAACAATGTGTTTCTACAGTTATTGGGTGCAGAATTTTTAAAATCCATTATAGCAAATGTGATTATTATGTTCCTTAAATTTGATCACATTATTAATATTATTTTTAACCAGCTTGAACTTTCAATTACTGAGAGAGGGATAAGAGAATCTCCAAATTGACAACAAATGTGATTATTTTTCCTTTTAGTTCTCTGAATATACGTGTATAATTCATGGGCATTCTTATATATATATGAATATGCATATATGCATATATGTATGTGATTCGATTCATACAAGATATAATTTTATATCTTTCTGGACAATTATATATACTAACCATTTTTAGTTTTAATAATGCTTTTTGCTTTAAAAATCTATCTGATTGAGCATACAACTATACAAGTTTGTTTTTTGATATTAAAATGCATTTGAATCAGTTTAATTATAATACCAATAGGTAAATACTAGCATTTGATGTAATATGGCTAGGAGTTTTTCAATCAACCAACAGTGGAATCATTCAACAAAGATTGTGTCTCCTGAGCACTTAGTATCTGTGTAGAATATACAAATTTTATCATCACTATTTTTTTTAATTTTTGAAGTTTATTTTTTTATACAGCAGGTTCTAATTAGTCATCCATTTTATACACATCAGTGTATACATGTCGATCCCAATCGCCCAATTCAGCACACCACCACCACCACCACCCCGCTGCTTTCCCCTCTTAGTGTCCATACGTTTGTTCTAAACATCTGTGTCTCAATTTCTGCCCTGCAGACAAGTTCATCTATACCATTTTTCTAGGCTCCACATATATGCATTAATATACGATATTTGTTTTTCTCTTTCTGACTTACTTTACTCTGTATGACAGTCTCTAGATCCATCCACGTCTCAACAAATGAGCCAATTTTGTTCCTTTTTATGGCTGAGGAATATTCCATTGTATATATGGACCACATCTTCTTTAGCCATTCGTCTGTTGATGGGCATTTAGGTTGCTTCCATGACCTGGCTATTGTAAATAGTGCCACAGTGAACACTGGGGTGGATTTGTCTTTTTGAATTACGGTTTTCTCTGGGTATATGCCCAGTGGTGGGATTGCTGGGTCGTATGGTGGTTCTATTTGTAGTTTTTTGTTTTTTTTTTGTGGTACGCAGGCCTCTCACTGTTGCCTCTCCCATGGTGGAGCACAGGCTCCAGACGCACAGGCTCAGCGGCCATGGCTCACGGTCCCAGCCGCTCTGCGGCATGTGGGATCTTCCTGGACCGGGGCATGAACCCGTGTCCCCTGCATCAGCAGGCGGACTCTCAACAACTGCGTCACCAGGGAAGCCCTATTTGTAGATTTTTAAGGAAACTCCATAGTGTTCTCCATAGTGGCTGTATCAATTTACATTCCCACCAATGGTGCAAGAGTGTTCCCTTTTCTCCACACCCTCTCCAGCGTTTGTTGTTTGTAGATTTTCTGATGATGCCTATTGTAACTGGTGTGAGGTGCTACCTCATTGTAGTTTTGATTTGCATTTCTCTAATAATTAGGGATATTGAGCAGCTTTTCATGTGCTTCTTGGCCATCTCTATATCTTCTTTGGAGAAGTGTCTATTTAGGTCTTCTGCCCATTTTTGGATTGGGTTGTTTGCTTTTTAAATATTGAGCTGCATGAGCTGTTTATGTATTTTGGAGATTAATCCTTTGTCCATTGATTGATTTGAAAATATTTTCTCCCAATCTGAGGGTTGTCTTTTCATCTTGTTTATGGTTTCCTTTGCTGTGCAAAAGCTTTGAAGTTTCATTAGGTCCCATTTGTTTATTTTTGTTTTTATTTCCATTTCTCTAAGAGGTGGATCAAAAAGGATCTTGCTGTGATTTATGTCATTGAGTGTTCTGCCGATGTTTTCCTCTAAGAATTTGATAGTGTCTGGTCTTGCATTTAGGTCTCTAATCCATTTTGAGTTTATTTTCGTGTATGGTGTTAGGGAGTATTCTAATTTCATTCTTTTACATGTAGCTGTCAGGTTTTGCCAGCACCACTTATTGAAGAGACTGTCTTTTCTCCATTGTATATCCTTGGCTCCTTTGTCATAGATTAGTTGACCATAGGTGCATGGATTTACCTTTGGGCTTTCTATCTTGTTCCATTGATCCATGTTTCTGTTTTTGTGGCAGTACCATACTGTCTTGATTACTGTAGCTTTGTAGTATAGTCTGAAGTCAGGGAGTCTGATTCCTCCAGCTGCATTTTTTCCCCTCAAGACTGCTTTGGCTATTTGGGGTCGTTTGTGTCTCCATAAAAATTTTAAGATTTTTTGTTCTAGTTCTGTAAAAAATGCCATTGGTAATTTGATAAGGATTGCATTGAATCTGTAGATTGCTTTGGGTAGTATAGTCATTTTCACAGTATTGATTCTTCCAATCCAAGAACATGGTATATCTCTCCATCTGTTGGTATCATCCTTAATTTCTTTCATCAGTGTCTTACACTTTTCTGCATACAGGTCTTTTGTCTCCTTAGGTAGGTTTCTTCCTAGGTAGTTTATTCATTTTGTTGCAGTGGTAAATGGGAGTGTTTCCTTAATTTCTCTTTCAGATTTTTCATCATTGGTGTATAGGAATGCCAGAGATTTCTTTGCATTAATTTTATGTCTTGCTACTTTACCAAATTCATGGATTAACTCTAGTAGGTTTTTGGTAGCATCTTTAGGATTCTCTATGTATAGTATCATGTCATCTGCAAACAGTGACAGTTTTACTTCTTTTCTGATTTAGATTCCTTTTATTTCTTTTTCTTCTCTGATTGCTGTGGCTAGGACTTCCAAAACTATGTTGAATAATAGTGGTGAGAATGGACATCCTTGTTTTGTTCCTGATGTTAGAGGAAATGCTTTCAGTTTTTCACCGTCGAGAATGATGTTTGCTGTGGGTTTGTCGTATATGGCCTTTATTATGTTGAGGTAGGTTCCCTCTGTGCCCACTTTCTGGCGAGTTTTTACCGTAAATCAGTGTTGAATATTGTCAAAAGCTTTCTCTGCATCTATTGAGGTGATCATATGGTGTTTCTCCTTCAGTTTGTTAATATGGTGTATCACATTGATTGATTTGCGTATATTGAAGAATCCCTGCATTCCTGGGATAAATCCCACTTGGTCATGGTGTATGATCCTTTTAATGTATTTTTGGATTCTGTTTGCTAGTATTTTGTTGAGGATTTTTGCATCTATATTCATCAGTGATATTGGTCTGTAATTTTCTTTTTTTGTAGTAAGTTTGCTTTAGGTATCATGGTGATGGTGGCCTCATAGAATGAATTTGGGAGTGTTCCTTCCTCTGCATTTTTTGGAAGAGTTTGAGAAGTATGGGTGTTAACTCTTATCTAACTGTTTGATAGAATTCACCTGTGAAGCCATCTGGTCCTGGACTTTTGTTTGTTGGAAGATTTTTAATCACAGTTTCAATTTCATTACTTATGATTGGTCTGCTCATATTTTCTATTTCTTCCTGGTTCAGTCTTGGAAGCTTATACCTTTCTAAGAATTTGTCCATTTCTTCCAGGTTATCCATTTTATTGGCATAGAGTTGCTTGTAGTAGTCTCTTAGGATGCTTGTATTTCTGTGGTGTCTGTTGTAACTTCTCCTTTTTAATTTCTAACTTTCTGATTTGAGTCCTCTCCTTTTTCTTGATGAGTCTGGCTAATGGTTTATCAATTTTGCTTATCTTCTCAAAGAACCAGCTTTTAGTTTTATTGATCTTTGCTATTGTTTTCTTTGTTTCTATTTCATTGATTTCTGCTCTGATCTTTATGATTTCTTTCCTTCTGCTAACTTTGGGTTTTGTTTGCTCTTCTTTCTCGAGTTCCTTTAGGTGTAACGTTAGCTTGTTTATTTGATACTTGTCTTGTTTCTTGAGGTAGGCTTGTATAGCTATAAACTTTCCTCTTAGAATTGCTTTTGTATAGCCATAAACTTCCCTCTTAGAACTGCTTTTGCTGCATCCCATAGGTTTTGGATTGTCGTGTGTTCGTTGTCATTTGTCTCTAGGTATTTTTTGATTTCCTCTTTGATTTCTTCAGTGATCTCTTGGTTATTTAATAACGTATTGTTTAGCCCCCATGTGTTTGGGTTTTTTACGTTTTTTTTCTCTGTAATTCATTTCTAATCTCATAGTGTTGTGGTCAGAAAAGATTCTTGATATGATTTCAATTTTCTTAAAATTACTGAGGCTTGATTTGTGACCCAAGATGTGATCTGTCCTGGAGAATGTTCCATGAGCACTTGAGAAGAAAGTGTAATCTGCTGTTTTTGGATTGAATGTCCTATAAATATCAACTAAATCTGTCTGGTCTGTTGTGTCATTTTAAGCTTCTGTTTCCTTATTTATTTTCACTTGGGATGATCTGTCCCTTGGTGTAAGTGAGGTGTTAAAGTCCCCCACTATTATTATGTTACTGTCGATTTCCTCTTTTATAGCTGTTAGCAGTTGCCTCGTGTATTGAGGTGCTCCTATGTTGGGTGCATATATATTTATAATTGTTATATCTTTTTCTTGGATTGATTCCTTGATCATTATGTAGTGTCCTTCCTTGTCTCTTGTAACATTTTTTATTTTAAAGTCTAATTTATCTGATATGAGTATTGCTTCTCCAGCTTTATTTGATTTCCATTTGCTTGGAATATCTTTTTCCATCCCCTCACTTTCAGTCTGTATGTGTCCATAGGTCTGAAGTGGGTTTCTTGTAGGCAGCACACATATGGGTCTTGTTTTTGTATCCATTCAGCAAGCCTGTGTCTTTTTGTTGGAGCATTTAATCCATTCACGTTTAAGGTAATTATCGATATGTATGTTTCTGTGACCATTTTCTTAATTGTTTTGGGTTTGTTTTTGTAGGTCCTTTTCTTCTCTTTTGTTTCCCACTTAGAGAAATTCCTTTAGCATTTGTTGTAGAGCTGGTTTGGTGGTGCTGAATTCTCTTATCTTTTGCTTGTCTGTAAAGCTTTTGATTTCTCCATCGAATCTGAATGAGATCTTTGCTGGGTAGAGTAATCTTGGTTGTAGGTTCTTCCCTTTCATCACTTTAAGTATATCATGCCACTCCCTTCTGGCTTGGAGTGTTTCTGCGGAGAAATCAGGTGTTAACCTTATGGGAGTTCCCTTGTATGTTATTTGTCATTTTTCCCTTGCTGCTTTCAATAATTTGTCTGTGTCTTTAATTTTTGCCAATTTGATTACTATGTGTCTTGGCATGTTTCTCCTTGGGTTTATCCTGTATGGGATTCGCTGCTCTTCCTGCACTTGGGTGGCTATTTCGTTTCCCATGTTAGGGAAGTTTTCGACTATAATCTCTTCAAATATTTTCTCGGGTCCTTTCTCTCTCTCTTCTCCTCTGGGGCCCCTATAATGCGAATGTTGTTTTGTTTAATGTTGTCCCAGAGGTCTCTTAGGCTGTCTTCATTTCTTTTCATTCTCTTTTCTTTATTCTGTTCTGCGGCAGTGAATTCCACCATTGTGTCTTCCAGGTCACTTATCCATTCTTCTGCCTGAGTTATTCTGCTATTGATTCCTTCTAGTGTAGTTTTCATTTCAGTTATTGTACTGTTCGTCTCTGTTTGTTCGTTCTTTAATTCTTCTAGGTCTTTTTAAACATTTCTTGCATCTTCTTGATCTTTGCCTCCATTCTTTTTCTGATGTCCTGGATCATCTTCAGTATCATTATTCTGAATTCTTTTTCTGGAAGGTTGCCTATCTCCACTTCATTTAGTTGTTTTTCTGGGCTTTTATCTTGTTCCTTCATTGTACGTAGCTCTCTGCCTTTTCATCTTGTCTGTCTTTCTGTGAATGTGGTTTTTATTCCACAGGCTGCAGGATTGTAGTTCTTGCTTTTGCTGTCTGCCCTCTGGTGGATGAGGCTAAGGGGTTTGTGCAAGTTTCCTCCATATCACTATTAAGTTAAGATACCATAGAAGATTAACACACAGGAGATTTTCTTGGTAAAATATCTTCCCACCCACTATAGTGCATTGAGAAATAATAAACTTATTGTTACATTTTAGCTATAAGAATTCTAACAAGATAAGATCTACTATTTTTTTCCTTACTTGTCAATTGTCAGTTGTATCTCTTGTTCTATTATTAAGCTTATGTGTGTATATTCTACTATTGTATGAGGTATTAATTAAGTCATATGAGAAAAGTATTAATATAATACCTATTTTTTACTCTACCACTCACATGAATAAATGAAACAGATAAGATATAAATATATCAAAATCAAAGACTGGCATACCTTATATTATGCTTAAGTGGGCATTATTCTGAAAAATATTTACTACCTCCTAATGAAACATTCATAGACAAGTTAATATACTTTAGTATGATTTTAAATGTTTCAAAGCATATATCACAGTGTCTTCATGGTTATATCACAAAATAGATCATGTTCCTCTTATGTCCAGAGAACAGCTTTACATTTAAAGATAAACCTTTATAGGGCTTTCAATTCCAATTATGTATGTAAATGGTGCTAACACAAACAACTAAAGGCTATAATGGGTAGATAAAGCCTAAATCCTAGGGCAGAGTCAAAAAGCACAAAAACCTGACCTACTTTCTATTCCCCTCCAACCATATCACAAATTTTGTTTTGTTTATATTTTCCTGGCATCTCTTTTCCATCTTTTTCCTTATTATGTCTTGTGTCACTTGTAAACAACAGATTTGGATTTTTTTTTTTCCTAGTCTTGCTGTCTGTCTTTTATCTGGATACTGAGTCAATTTACATTTGTTGCAGTTTCTTGAACGTCTGGATTTATTTGTACCATCAAATTCTGTACCCTTCATTTGTCCTGTTTTGTGAATGTATTTTTCTTTTTTCTCTCCTTTGTTTCTTTCAACTGTTTTATTTTGTGTTGCATTAGTTTTCAATTGTTATCATTCTATATTTTCATACCTATGGGTTTTGATATTGTGATCGATTTTTTTAATGATCACCTTAGGAATTTTAAATTATGTGCATATCAACTGTGAAGCAGTTTGATATCTTTACTATCCATCTAAACTATAAAAGACCTTATAGTATTTTAACTCAGACCAGCCAATTATGACAGTTATAACCATTTATTTTAGTTCTACCATTATGTTTTATAAGTCTACAGTACTCACATGTTTGCTTTATATGGTTATAGTTTGTTAGTTTTACTTACATTTATACAAGGTTATTTACTGTTTATTTCTTCTTTGAAATCTCAGCTATTTCATATAGCATCACTTCCTTTCTACCTGAAGTTCATTATTAATGAATTGACTGATTCAAAAATATTACTGAATGCTTATTACATCCCCCCAAGTATAGCTGTTGTAATTGCAGCATCTGAAAAATATAGATAAAAATCTTTAGAATTTGTTTTAGTGATAATCTCTTTGTGGCAAAGCAGCTATTATAGTCTAAAAATGTTTTATTTTTCTCAGCTTTATTTTTAAAAGATACTTTTGAAGGGTCTGCAATCCTAGCTCCACTTTGGTTTTCTTTCAGCCTATTATTGAAAGTATCATTGCAGTTTTTCCTTGGTTTTGTTTCTGAAAAGTCAGCTGTTTATATAATTATCATACCTCTAAGATACTGGCTTTAATCTCTAGACATTCTTAAAATCTTCTGATTATCCTTGGTAATCTGCAGCTTCACCATAATGTGTTTGTATGTATCTTTTCTGTTTGGAATTTGTTAGACATTCTGTGGATTGTTGTTTTTCATTAGCTATAAAAAATTGCCAGTGATTACCTATTTACTATCATATTTATCCCATATCATATCTTTCATATTTAACGGTTTTTCTATCCTGTACTGATTATGGAATATACCTTTACACCTTTCATTTTTACTACTTCTTTCATCAGTACTCTGTGTGTGTGTGTGTGTGTGTGTGTGTGTGTAGTGTGTGTATATATATATATATATATATATAGAGAGAGAGAGAGAGAGAGAGAGAGAGAGAGGGAGAGAGGGAGAGAGAGAGAGAGGGAGATTATTTTAGGAAGTTTCATTTACTACATTTCTAAATATGCATATTTATTTTATAAGCATATGTGTGTGTATATGTTATATATCTATCTATATATTTATATCTATATTTATCTATATTTATATCTATCTATCTATCATCTATCTATCTATTTATCTATCTATCTACCTATATATATATATATATAGAGAGAGAGAGAGAGAGAGAGAGAGGGAGAAAGGGAGAGAGAGAGTTCCATAGGAATCCCCACAAAAGTAGATGCAAGATTCTGTCACCTGTCTCATAATCCTTGCTATGATCCGAATGTTTGTGTCTCCAAAATTCATATGTTGAAATCCTTACTGACAAGGTGATGTATTAAGAGGTGGTTCCTTTGTTGGTGTCTTGATTTCAGACTTTCCAGTCTCCCCAACTGTGAGAAATAAATTTGTTTTCTATAAGCTTCCCAGTCTGTAGTATTTTACTAGAGCAGCCAAAATGGCCTAAGACACTCGCCTTGAGGTTGTGACTCTGAGGCTCAAATTAAATGGAGTTGGCACATTTCCTCCAAATGTAACCCAATTTAAGAGTTTTATTTTTTATGTGCTGGTTCTTTTTTTCATGTAGCCTTTGTCCTGTTTACATTTCTGCCAGTTTATGGATGCATTTTAATAGCTATTTTTTATAATTTACCCAGTTTTTGTTGATGTTAATGTCCCTTTGTATATTTAAGATACCTATCCAAGTAAAGGATTAAAGACATGGAAGAATTTTCTCAGCTTACCTGTAAGTTTCCACATCCTTCACTTTCTCAAGCCATTGAATCTATTTTGTGTGTAGCTATAGCTCCAACTGAAGAAAAGTTTCTGTCTACATGTCATTTTTTTCTGCCAGTATGAGAAGGAATATCAAATGAGACATAGAAGAGGGAGAACTTTCCTTGTAATTAATCAAGAAACAAAATATAAACCAATCTGCACTCCAGAAAAATTGATTCATGTTTCGCAGGTAACTGAACTGCAATTCCCCTCTCTTTTAATTACTAAGAGATGTCAACTTACAATGCAAAATACCTAGTCTGTTCTATGAAATGGAGCCCAATTGAAAATGCTTCCTCTGTTCACAAGGATCCAGTATAAAGGCTTTATTGTTTAATTACCTACCTTAACGCTATGCTTCCTCAACCCCAAATTAGCCCTTGTCAGCCCTGTCCCTCAGTTAACATCCATCATTAAAATTTTCCAACATACAACAGTCTTATCTTACCTCCTGGGCAAGTGTCACTCAAGACCAATAGTTGTGTGTGTGTGTGTGTGAATCTCTAAATGATGAACCATGGAGCATTGTGGGGTGACTGGTTTTACCTTGCACTTCACTCACTGTTGGAAGGAAGGAAACCCAGCTGGTTTTAGACAGCAAGATTAAGGAGAGAACTAAGTTTCATACTGAGTATAATTAGGAGGACATAGATCTTATTTATTTATTTTGATGAGTATTCAAATTCCTGCTCAGCATTTATTTTGCCTTTTGAATTCTTTATTTATTAAGCTTAGTTTTATAACTCTACTTGTATGTACCAGGCCAGGGACTCAGAGGCAGGAACATCAGGAAACAATTCCAAAAGAAAGTGCCCATGCATCTTATTAATTTTTGAGGTAGACTTGAACATCGAAAGCTATGAACAATGGCCTTATGTGGACTTAAGTCTAATGAAAGGACCTTTAACCACTCTTCAATAATGTAGCTATTTTATTTATTTTAACCTTATTCTGTATGATTTATACAAAATGCTTATCTTATGCCCAATGTTAAAGCATTTCTGAGGAAATCGAAGGCAATCAATCCTCTTCAACTGCTAACTTCCTGGTAATTACCAGTACCACTGGACACCATTATGTTGGCTTAAGAAATTGTAACTCTGAATTTTATTTCTACCACTCACTCTGTGATCGTACTAACAGTACATGGGAATACAGAGCTCTACAGGAAGGATTGGTAACCATGGTGATGGGAGGGTACTTTCTGCAGTAACTCCACCGTACAAAATAATTTATGTATGGATGTAAAATCACAGATGTTTTGAACCATATGCAGGCTATATATAATTACAGTGCAAGCGACAAGTTACTAGGGAGTTACTAATCTAAAAGAGGTGAGCCCCAGTCAGATAATAATTCTTTCTTCTCCTCATTGTTCTAGTAGAAACCTCCTAGATACAGGGTCCCACCACTTTGGGGAATGAAGTTCAAGGGTATGTGTTAATGTGTGTATGTGAGTGTGCGAGTGTGTGTGTGTGTTTATACAAGACAGTAGGGTATACAGAAGGAAATGTACAGAAAGGAACACACTGAAAAATTAATAAGGAAAAGAAAGTGAAGGCAATATGATAAAAAGCAATCTTCCTGTTAACCTTTCTTTCTTATATTATCTCTATTCCTAAGAGTTTTGGTGTACAGAAATATTGACTTTGAGGAGTATAACTGATTTTTTTACTTTAATTTTAGAAAATAAATATTTCTAATTTAATTTTTTTTGGCTATTTATTTTAACATCTTTATTGGAGTATAATTGCTTTACAGTGGTGTGTTAGTTTCTGCTTTATAGCAAAGTGAATCAGTTATACATATACATCTGTTCCCATATCTCTTCCCTCTTGTGTCTCCCTCCCTCCCACCCTCCCTATCCCACCCCTCTAGGTGGTCACAAAGCACCGAGCTGATCTCCCTGTGCTATGTGGCTACTTCCCACTAGCTATTTTACATTTGGTAGTGTATATATGTCCATGCCACTCTCTCACTTTGTCACAGCTTACACTTCCCCCTCCCCACATTCTCAAGTCCATGCTCTAGTAGGTCTGTGTCTTTATTCCCATCTTATCTCTAGGTTCTTCATGACCTTTTTTTTGTTTTTTTCTTAGATTCCATATATATGTTAGCATACGGTATTTATTTTTCTCTTTCTGACTTACTTCACTCTGTATGACAGACTCTAGGTCCATCCACCTCACTACAAATAACTCAGTTTCATTTCTTTTTATGGCTGAGTAATATTGCATTGTATATATGTGCCACATCTTCTTTATCCATTCATCTGTTGATGGACACTTAGGTTGCTTCCGTGTCCTAGCTATTGTAAATAGAGCTGCAGTGAACACTTGCTACATGACTCTTTTTGAATTACGGTTTTCTCTGGGTATATGCCCAGTAGTGGGATTGCTGGGTCGTATGGTAGTTCTATTTGTAGTTTTTAAGGAGCCTCCATACTATTCTCCATAGTGGCTGTATCAACTTACATTCCCACCAGTAGTGCAAGAGGGTTCCCTTTTCTCCACACCCTCTCCAGCATTTCTTGCTTCTAGATTTTTTGATGATGGCCATTCTGACCGGTGTGAGATGATATCTCATTGTAGTTTTGATTTGCATTTCTCTAATGATTAATGATGTTGAGCATTCTTTCATGTGTTTGTTGGCAATCTGTATATCTTCTTTGGAGAAATGTCTATTTAGGTCTTCTGCCCATTTGTGGATTAGGTTGTTTGTTTTTTTGTTATTGAGCTGCACAAGCTGCTTGTAAATTTTGGAGGTTAATCCTTTGTCAGTTGCTTCATTTGCAAATATTTTCTCCCATTCTGAGGGTGGTCTTTTCATCTTGCTTATGGTTTCATTTGCTGTGCAAAAGCTTTGAAGTTTCATTAGGTCCCATTTGTTTATTTTTGTTTTTATTTCCGTTTCTCTAAGAGGTGGATCATAAAGGATCTTGCTGTGATTTATGTCATTGAGTGTTCTGCCGATGTTTTCCTCTAAGAATTTGATAGTGTCTGGCCGTACACTTAGGCCTTTAATCCATTTTATGTTTATTTTTGTGTATAGTGTTAGGGACTGTTCTAATTTCATACTTTTACATGTACCTGTCCAGTTCTCCCAGCACCACTTATTGAAGAGGCTTTCTTTTCTCCACTGTATATTCTTGCCTCCTTTATCAAAGATAAAGTGACCATATGTCTGTGGGTTTAACTCTGGGCTTTCTATCCTGTTCCATTGATCTATCTTTCTGTTTTTGTGGCAGTACCACACTGTCTTGATGACTGTAGCTTTGTAGTATAGTCTGAAGTCAGGGAGCCTGATTCCTCCAGCTCCATTTTTCGTTCTCAAGATTGCTTTGGCTATTCGGGGTCTTTTGTGTTTCCATACAAGTTGTGAAATTTTTTGTTCTACTTCTGTTAAAAATGCCAGTGGTAGTTTGATAGGGATTGCGTTGAATCTGTAGATTGCTTTGGGAAGTAGAGCCACTTTCACAATGTTGATTCTTCCAGTCCAAGAACATGGTATATCTCTCCATCTATTTCTATCATCCTTAATTTCTTTCATCCGTGTCTTATAATTTCCTGCATACAGGTCTTTTGTCTCCTAGGTAGGTTTATTCCTAGATATTTTATTCTTTTTGTTGCAATGATAAATGGGACTGTTTCCTTAATTTCTCTTTCAGATTTTTCATCATTAGTGTATAGGAATGCCAGAGATTTCTGTGCATTAATTTTGTATCCTGCTACTTTACCAAATTCATTGATTAGCTCTATTAATTTTCTGGTGGCATCTTTAGGATTCTCTATGTATAGTATCATGTCATCTGCAAACAGTGACAGCCTTACTTCTTTTCTTCCTATTTGGATTCCTTTTATTTCTTTTTCTTCTCTGATTGCTGTGGCTAAAACTTCCAAAACTATGTTGAATAAGAGTGGTGAGTGTGGGAAACCTTGTCTTGTTCTTGATCTTAGTGGAAATGGTTTCAGTTTTTCACCATTGAGGATGATGTTGGCTGTGAGTTTGTCATATATGGCCTGTATTATGTTGAGGAAAGTTCCCTCTATGCCTGCATTCTGCAGGGTTTTTATCATCAGTTGGTATTGAATTTTTTTTTTTTTTCTTGCGTTATGCGGGCCTCTCACTGTTGTGGCCTCTCCCATTTGCGGAGCACAGGCTCCGGACGCGCAGGCTCAGCGGCCATGGCTCACGGGCCCAGCCGCTCCGCGGCATGTGGGATCTTCCCGAAACGGGGCACGAACCCGCGTCTCCTGCATTGGCAGGCGGACTCTCAAGCACTGCGCCACCAGGGAAGCCCAGTTGGTGTTGAATTTTGTCAGAAGCTTTCTCTGCATCTATTGAGATGATCATAAGGTTTTTCTCCTTCAGTTTGTTAATATGGGGTATCACGTTGATTGATTTGCATATATTGAAGAATCATTGCATTCCTGGAATAAACCCCACTTGATCATGATGTATGATCCTTTTAATGTGCTGTTGCATTCTGTTTGCTAGTATTTTGTTGAGGATTTTTGCATCTATGTTCATCAGTGATATTGGCCTGTCGTTTTCTTTCTTTGTGACATCTTTGTCTGGTTTTGGTATCAGGGTGATGGTGGCCTTGTAGAATGAGTTTGGGAGTGTTCCTCCCTCTGGTGTATTTTGGAAGAGTTTGAGAAGGATAGGTGTTAGCTCTTCTCTAAATGTTTGATAGAATTCTCCTGTGAAGCCATCTGGTCCTGGACTTCTGTTTGTTGGAAGATTTTTAATCAGTTTCAATTTCAGTGCTTGTGATTGGTCTGTTCATATTTTCTATTTCTTCCTGGTTCAGTCTTGGCAGGTTGTGCATTTCTAAGAATTTGTCCATTTCTTCCAGGTTGTCCATTTTATTGGCATAGAGTTTCTTGTAGTAATCTCTCATGATCTTTTGTATTTCTGCAGTGTCAGTTGTTATTTCTCCTTTTTTATTTCTAATTCTGTTGATTTGAGTCTTCTTACTTTTTGCTTCATGAGTCTGGCTGATGGTTTATCAATTTTGTTTATCTTCTCAGAGAACCAGCTTTTAGTTTTATTGATCTTTGCTATCATTTCCTTCATTTCTTTTTCATTTATTTCTGATCTGATCTTTGTGATTTCTTCTGCTAGCTTTGGGGGTTTTTTGTTCATCTTTCTCTAATTGCTTTAGGTGCAAGGTTAGGTTGTTTATTTGAGATGTTTCCAGTTTCTTAAGGTAGGAGTATATTGCTATAATATTCCCTCTTAGAACTGCTTTTGCTGCATCCCATCGGTTTTGGCTCATCGTGTCTCCATTTTCATTTGTTTCTAGGTATATTTTGGTTTCCTCTTTGATTTCTTCAGTGATCACTTCGTTATTAAGTAGTGTATTGTTTCGCTCCATGTGTTTGTATTTTTCACAGATCTTTTCCTGTAATTGATATCTGGTCTCATAGCATTGTGGTGGAAAAGATACTTGACATGATTTCAATTTTCTTAAATTTACCAAGGCTTGATTTGTGACCCAAGATATGATCTATCCTGGAGAATGTTCCATGAGCACTTGAGAAAAATGTGTATTCTGTTGTTTTTCGATGGAATGTCCTATAAATATCGATTAAGTCCATCTTCTTTAATGTATCATTTAAAGCTTGTGTTTCCTTATTTATTTTTATTCTGGATCATCTGTCCATTGGTGAAAGTGGTGTGTTAAAGTCCCCTACTATGATTGTGTTACTGTCGATTTCCCCTTTTATGGCCGTTATTATTTGCTTCAGTGTATTGAGGTGCTCCTATGTTGGGTGCATAAATATTTACAATTGTTATATCTTCTTCTTGGATCGTTCCCTTGATCATTATGTAGTGTCCTTCTTTGTCTCTTGTGATAGTCTTTATTTTAAAGTCTATTTTGTCTGATGTTTGAATTGCTACTCCAGCTTTCTTCTGATTTCCATTTGCATGGAATATCTTCTTCCATCCCCTCACTTTCAGTCTGTGTGTGTCCCTAGGTCTGAAGATGGTCTCTTGTAGACAGTATACATACGGGTCTTGTTTCTGTATATATTCAGCCAGTCTGTGTCTTTTGGTGGGAGCATTTAATCCCTTTACATTTAAGGTCATTATCGATATGTTTGTTCCTATGACCGTTTTCTTAATTGTTTTGGGTTTGTTATAGTAGGTCTTTTCCTTCTCTTGTTTTTCTTGCCTAGTGAAGTCCTTTAACATTTGTTGTAAAGCTGGTTTGGTGGTGGTGAACTCTCTCAGCTTTTGCTTGTCTGTAAAGATTTTAATTTCCTCCATCAAATCTGAATGAGATCCTTGCTGGGTAGAGTAATCTTGGTTGTAGGTTTTTCTCCTTCATCACTTTAAATATGTCCTGCCAGTCCCTTCTGGCTTGCAGAGTTTCTGCTTAAAAATCAGCTGTTAACCTTATGGGGATTCCCTTGTGTGTTATTTGTTGTTTTTTTCCCTTGCGGCTTTTAATATGTTTTTTTTTTGTATTTAATATTTTGATAGTTTGATTAATATATGTCTTGGCATGTTTCTCCTTGGACTTATCCTGTATGGGGCTCTCTGTGCTTCCTGGACTTGGTTAACTATTTCCTTTCCCATATTAGGGAAGTTTTCAACTATAATCTCTTCAAATGTATTCTCAGTCCCTTTCTTTTTCTCTTCTTCTTCTGGGACCCCTATAATATGAATGTTGGTGCGTTTAATGTTGTCCCAGAGGTCTCTGAGACTGTCCTCAGTTCTTTTCATTCTTTTTTCTTTATTCTGCTCTGCAGTAGTTATTTCACTATTTTATCTTCCAGGTTACTTATCCGTTCTTCTGCCTCAGTTATTCTGCTATTGATCCCATCTAGAGTATTTTTAGTTTCATTTATTGTGTTGTTCATCATTGCTTGTTTCCTCTTTAGTTTTTCTAGGTCCTTGTTAAATGTTTCTTGCATTTTCTTTATTCTATTTCCAAGGTTTTGGATCATCTTTACTATCTTTATTCTGAATTCTTTTTCATGTAGACTGCCTATTTCTTCTTCATTTATTAGGTCTAGTGGGTTTTTACGTTGCTCCTTCATCTGCTCTGTGTTTTTTTGTCTTTTCATTTTGATTATCTTACTGTGTTTGGGATCTCTGTTTCACAGCCTGCAGGTTCGTAGTTCCCGGTGTTTTTGGTGTCTGTCCCCAGTGGCTAAGATTGGTTCAGTGGGTTGTGTATGGTTCCTGGTGGAGGGGACTAGTGCCTGTGTTCTGGTGGATGAGGCTGGATTTTGTATTTCTGGTGGGCAGGTCCACGTCTGGTGGTGTGTTTTGGGGTGTCTGTGGCCTTATTATGATTTTAGGCAGCCTCTCTGCTAATGGATGGGGCTGTGTTCCTGTCTTGCTAGTTGTTTGGCATAGGGTGTCCAGCACTGTAGCTTGCTGGTCGTTGAGTGAAGCTGGATCTTGGCGTTGAGATGGAGTTCTCTGGGAGATTTTTGCCGTTTGATATTACGTGGAGCTGGGAGGTCTCTTGTGGACCAGTGTTCTAAAGTTGGCTCTCCCACCTCAGTGGCACAGCCCTGACGCCTGGCTGGAGAACCAAGAGCCTTTCATCCACAGGACTCAGAATAAAAGGGAGATAAAGTAGAAAGAAAGAAAGAGGATAAAAAAATAAAGTAAGATAAAATAAAATAAAGTCATTAAAATAAAAAATAATTATTAAGAAAAAATCTTAAAAAGTAAAAAAGCAAAAACAAAAAAAGATGTAAGGACAGAACCCTTGGACAAATGGTGAAAGCAACCTGTACAGATAAAATCTCACACAGAAGCATACACAAACACACTCACAAAAAGAAGAAAAGGGGAAAAAATAATATATCTTGCTCTCAAAATCCACCTCCTCAATTTGGGATGATTCCTTGTCTCTTCAGGTGTTCCACAGATGCAGGGTACATCCAAGACTGTCGCGGCTTCGGCCGCCGTGGCCCCTCCAGAGCAGGCAGCCCACTGTTATTTAAATCATGCAGGAAATCAATTTAATAGGGCAACTAAAAAAATTCTAAAAATATTAGAAGAGACAAACTTTTCACTATTTTCAGATGTTATCATTGTCTTCCTAAAAATTTCAAGAAAATGAACCTGGAGGAGACTTACCTGATGGTCCAGTGGTAAAGAATCCACCTTACAATCTCTAATTTAATTTTTAAACTAGAAATTAGTGCCTTGGTTATTGGGAATAGCTCTTAGGCTAGTTGTGTTTGCAACTCAGTGAAATCATTTATCTTCATAATAACAGTTTAAAAGGTTAAATTGTATTTAGTACAATTTGAAATCCAAGGAAATGTTTAATACACGTTTGAAATATTTGTATCTAAGTTTTCTGTTCTTTTTTGGTCTGAGGTCTTAAAGGGATAAATCCTTAGTTACCCCCAAACTTGTGCTTAGTTACCCCACATGCAGTTTTATCAGAGCTGGCTCCACAAGTTACATAGTCTTAAGAAATAAATAGTTCTGTAAATTCTGCTCTTCACCTGTAAAAATAAATGCTGGTTTTAGGACAGGTTTTCTAAAAGAGAAGCTCTTAGAAATCAGAAAATTAATGCAATACTTTTTGGAATAGAGCTATTTTCAGTACCACTGGCCTTTTAGTCTTCAGAGGCCAAAGAAAGGAAAATAAAATGGAAGGAAAACAATTTGCATTGAAAAACTTCTCATTCCTCAGGGCACTTTGGACCCAGGATTGCCTCTTTCTTCATTGCCCAGTTCTTTATCTCTTAGAAGAATGTGGCAACTGCCTCTTTTAGATTAAAGTCTTCCTGGAGTTTTGTTCCTTACCCCACCTCTTTGCTTACTGCTTTTTGTGTTGCTGCCCTACTCTCATTTTAATATAAGTTGCCTACTGGTAATTAAATACCTTTCTTCAGATCCAAGGGAGACTCACAGTCAGGCAATTGTTTTTCCCTCCTTGATGCCCTTCTTCTGGTGGAGGCACTAATGTGCAATTAAACATTAACAGTCTTAATATTAACCCAACTAACATTTAATAGAAGGGGTTACTCCACAGTTCAAGAGGACAGTTGCCGCTTGACATATCCAATTTTGCCTTGACTGTGGGTAGGGTGCTCTCAAATGATGAAAAGCTGAAAAGGTGCTTCTATGGTAAAGCCACTGAGTGGCAGGGGAGACCACAGACCTGGACTGTGATAGGTGGTGGGCTCCCAGCAGGCCACACCGGAGCATAAGACACCACAGTCAGGCAAAAATGTCAGGACTTTCCAGCAACTTTTCTGACAACTGCCAATCTCAATATTGTGTATTGGAAGAAATCACCTAACCTTTGCCCTCTAAGTTGAGAAATTCTGCTTTCTGACACCTATTCCTGAGAATTCCGCTCAGTTTGTCCTTTTGAATGATGCTAGACCCTGCCATGGAAAAGAGATGGATTTGAAATTGTTGCAACAAGCTTACTTATCTACCTCCTCTTCATGTCCCTCTTGAGAAATATGACAAGGGGATGGCGGTGCTACCCATGGAACTGCTAATGTAAACACAGAAGCATTCTGTCTTCGCTACGGCTCAGGCTGTTTATTACATAATTCAAATATTTGGTCTTGAGAAAGATAACCTCTTGTTAGTGGTCAAGGCGACTGGAAGCTCCCTTTGTGTGTGTGTGCTTGGCTTTGTATCTCTTGTTATCAGTTTAACTGTGGACCTTAGCCTAGTGCTGGATACACAGCAATTGTTAATAAATATTGGTTGGAAGAATGAAAGGAAGAAAAAGAGGAGAACTTAATGGGCTGCTAATTGAAGAGAACATCATTTTGCATATACTTTTCCAGAAACCCTCATGGGCCCATAAACTGTGGAGGTAGCAAAAACTTCATTCTCCTGGGTAACTGCAGATATCACCTGAGCATATTTTGGACTGTGGCCCCCTAGACAAATCTGCGATTGAGAGAACAGTTCAGAATACAGAAAATTGGAGTAGTAGATTTAACCCGTTTTACTAATTGAAGTCCCACCTTCCATAATATTTTTTCATTGAAAATTAATTGCTTCTGTTCTTCCTTTTATCTCCATTATCCCTTAAGACCAGTGGTATGTCTGTCTCTCTCTCTGTCTATCTAAATATCTATCTATGTTTATCTATTAGAAAAATTATAGAACTGTATAAGAAGAATACTTAAATCACTCATAATCCCACTACTTAAATGAAACAATATTTTAATTAATTTGTTTATAATATGTGTATGACTTTCTCTGTGTATATGTATGTGGATGTTGTATATGATATACATATATTTAAATATTTTTAAATGTACAATTAGCATTTTTTACATCGCTAATAATACTTTACAAATATTCATTAGAGTATAGGTAATCTGCTCTTTTATGGATATAGTAATTTATGTTACCATTATTGTGGGTCATTTTAAGTATACCCAATTTTGAGCCATTATCAAATTGTATGATCATTATTCCTATTGGAGATAATTATTTCCCAGGGCCAGCATTTACAGTCTGGTCATTAGTTCTAGAGAATCTAGTTTTGCAGAACTGAGACCTCTGTGTCACCTACTTTAGTTAACCTATCAGCCCCATGTGTAGACATTTGTGCAATCTGTAAGGCTACCAGGCATTGCACACCTGTTATTCCTTCTTCTACCAGAAAGCCTCAATTTGTGCAGAGAAGCCAGGATGGCAAAGTGACATATTCTTAACAAATTCACTCCCCTGTGGCCAGAGAGGAAGACCTGAAAGAAGAATGCAATGGGTGTTTATATTATAATTCTCCTGGGAATGCAGTCCTTTTTTAGAGTTTACAATTTTTATTTGCTTTCTCTACAGAGTAAATTTCTTGGAGGAGAAAATTTTACACAAATAAAATGAATGCTTATCTTCTTATTGTTAGCTTTCTATGTCATCTGATATAGTTTGGAATATTACATTAAAATAAAATTTCAAATTGTAGATTAATTCCTCAATCTGACATGCAAAAGACTTCACAGTCTGATCCAAACTTTCCTGTTCAGCATCATCTCTTGAAAGGTCTGTCCAAACCCCATACTAAATTTCCTAATGGTCTTGAAATCACCTTGCTCATCTGGAGGTATTTTTATTTATTATTCTCTCTGCCTAGGATGTTTCTTCCCTCTCAAATGATAAATTCATAAGATACCATAGACATGCAGGCAAAACTAATTACTCCCTCTCCTCTGCCATCATAGCTATTCATTTCAAACTTGTGTAGAATTGTGGTGTATCAGTTTGACTGTCTTTCTGCCCTCCTGATCTGGGCAGTTAGGAGACACAGGCAGTAACTGTGTCATCCTAATGGTTATATCATGATAGATGTATATGAAACATGTCTCTCAAATGTTTGTTGTATGAATATGAATAGATGGGTGAAACTGAATATTGGCCACAAGATTCAGCATAGTAAGTGATTCTCCTGATGGTTTGTATACCTTAGCCTTATATCTTAGCCTTGAACTGCACTCTTCTGCATTCCCAAGTACCCCATTCTATATCTAGTCACAGTAGTTCAGTCTAAAGATGGTGTGTCTATCAAATGTATATCTCCTCCATTCCCAAACAGAACCATTGCTGGTGATAGGAATTTGTGTATGTCATAATTCCTCATTTCACTGGCATTAGGATTTTTCTTATTTTCTTTTATTTAATTATGAAAAGGTTCCAACATATAGAATAATAGTAGATATAAATACCCCATCACCTCCTAGCAATTTTTGCTATTTCACTACTTTTTCTTCACTAATTGCTTTCTTGGACTATTTTAAAGTAAACTACATATATCAAACTATTTTAATCCTAAGTATTTCCATTTGAATCTCTCAAAATAAAAACATTTTCCTAAGTAATTGCAATAATATTATCCCAAAACAAAAATCAATAATAATTTCTCAAAATGATCTAATACCCTGTGCATATTCAGTTCCCTCTAGGTATCTTCACAAGGTATTTTAGTGCTGGTTTGTTTGAACTAGGATCCAAAAAATGTCTACACATTGCATTTAGTTATGTCCTGTCTTCATTAATCTGGAACAGTCTTCCTTTTATCTTTTCCTCTTGAGATTGTCTCCCACCTTCTAACACAATAGATAATACAATAGAAGGGAACATGAGACTAAAATAGCAATCCCAAACTTAGGTATATAAGCTGTTGGCTCCAAGGAATCCCATTAATTAAGGAGGGCCATACAGATGGTTCCGAGCAGCTCAAATCCAAAGTCTGGAAGGCTCAAGGAAGTCATCAAGATTATGTAGATAAACAAGGGATCCAGTTGATGCTATTAACATTCTGCCTTGACTACTTCAGATGAAAAACGCTGGGGTTATAAGATTGGACTACAGGCAAAAAGAGGTTAGTGCCATGATATTGAATATGGCTTCTAATTGACATCGTGAGCAAAGTATTGTACATGTTACACATGTACAATATTTTATCTAACTGATATTGTGATCAAAAATAAGTATATTCACATGTTCATCTTTCAGTTATTTTTTAAACTAATAGATACACAGTTTGCTATTATCCAACACTCAAAAACAATGTTTTACCAAATATTGGGCAGTAGTATAATAAATGAGTATCAAGTAGAAATATGTTTACATATTTAATGAAGTACTGACTATTTATTTGTTTGAACTAAGATCCTAATCCATGATCCTGATAAATGCCTGCTACTGCTTGTACGTTTTCATTGATCCTATAAGTTTGTGTCCTGAGTTTTGTAAAAGGAGTTTAGACTGTCATTATTTTTATAGTTCTACACTTTGGAACCTTGCACAGTGAAAAGATCATGGGCATTTGGATCCCTGGATTCAAGTCCTAGATTGCATCCTGACAAGAAATAACATTATTTTGATATAGCTATATAGATGCAACCCTATAAAAATGCAAAATCTTTGTTTTATAACTAATAATGCAAAGCACGGAAAACCCTGGCCCTTTCCATATCCTTAATCCTCACCAAAATTAGGAAGGATGTCAATTTTCTAAACTAAGGATTTCTTAATGATTTAGTCATTTGATATTTCATAAAAGAATGCACTACATTTAGATGTATATACAAATATATTTTAAGAAATATATTTGTGTATGTAATATGTACAATTAAATTAATTTCATTCCTTTTTAAAAATATGAGTCCAAAGAAATTTTAATATAACAGATATATGTATGCTACTAAAACTGCTGAAAAATTGGTAAAATATTTAATTGGGGTTTTACTGTGCAGTGTGGATCATAGCCCAGAAGGTTATATTATGGTCCAAATAGACTTCAGTCACTCCAGATGTCTTATATGTATCCCCCACGCAAGATGGTTGGCCCAGAGAAAAGAACTTAAAACTTTCGAAATATTTGTTAAATGGATAATGAGTTAGCGTAATCATAACTCCACAAAAAGGAAAAGGTATTTTTTCCTCTAGATTTTTTAAAATACAAAAACAGAATAAGCCTTATTACTAAATAGCTAAATCTGTTTAACAATTAAACTCATTTGAGATATAGGCCATTAAGTTACAGTTAGTGTTTCAGAGAATGAAAAATTTACTTAGAGTGATTTGTGATTCTCTCTGGAATATATTAGATATAAATATATTGGGTTTGTAAATGTGTGAGTCCATGACTTCTTTTTAGGTGCCCTCTTACAAACAAACCACACATATTTTT
Source organism: Lipotes vexillifer (assembly GCF_000442215.2). Taxonomy (NCBI): domain Eukaryota; kingdom Metazoa; phylum Chordata; class Mammalia; order Artiodactyla; family Lipotidae; genus Lipotes; species Lipotes vexillifer. The sequence continues at coordinate 359,876 of NW_006787716.1, read as the reverse complement.
CACTCCAGTCTATTTGACTACCTATCATATTCTCCAACCCTACAGTTGCCCAAATTTACCTTAGGGCTGGATGTCACGTACAGTGGGTACCTGAGATGGGGTTACACTCAGAAATGGGTAAGAATAACGTTTCTCCAACTTCACAGTAATTTTTTAATGAACTTTAAAGTTTAATAGTTTGTAGTTTGGGTAATATTAAAAGGCCTAGTTGTCAAAATTAGCCCTGTCACACAGGATACACCAAACAATCCTGTTTCTGAAATAGCTTGCTGAATTAAGAAGACTGATTCAAAATGCGTGTATTAACAATATATGACATGGAATATGTTATGAATCTCACTAACTTTTAGTTTTTTCATAGTTCAAAGGGCAAAATTATACTCAGATAGTCATTGTCTCAGATGTTTGTAGTGGGGATTAAATAACACATTTACAGCAGGAGCTCAATACATGTTATTCTTCTTTTCATTCACTGTTACTTGTTACCTCTCCTTTTGCACAAACCAGTTCCAACCTGTCCCAGTCAGGCATGCAAACTCTGATCAGTTTCTATCTCTGTTTTCTTAGAAATCAGTATGGCAGGAGTTAACTACATCTGGCTTGGTCAGCAAGGTCTTTGAAAGAGCTTGAATATACAGGAGCTCAGCAAAATTCTAATATGTTCTTGGTGTGTTTTTTCTCATAAATATAACTGTTTATGCTTTATTAGTTTAGAAAAATCTCTTTGAAGAGGTTTCAGTTTCAGTAATCTGTAATGACAGGAATTATCCTGATTTGATAATCTGATGATTTGGAAGGCAGGGGATAGTACGTTTTCTTTCCTTTTGGTTGGGTTGTCTTTTCTCAACTAACCTCAAGGTTAGTATCACACTATTGAGATGCAGGGTGAATTTCCACATATCAAAAACATGGATTTTATTTCCAGCATACAAAACCTGCCTTTCACTCACTCTGTTTTTCAATAGACTCAATACCTGGTTTCTCTGTGTCTTTAGACATAATAATATAAGGAAATCTCTGGCTTCATAATATAAGGAGAATCAGAATCCCCATATTTGAAGATTTTGGAAAGTTTTATTTTGTGCCTAAATCTATCTTCCTGTAGGTCTAAGAAAGAGTTTCCAAAATAGCATAGCAGCTGAATCAAATGTCATAAATTGTTTTGGACATTTTATCAGCGACCATTCCCAAGAGTGATTGTTAATATGACATGATCCCTGCCCAGATTTCAGGGCTTGAAATAAGATGATGGTGGCAGGTAAGATAAATTAATATATCAAAGAGGCTGAGAAACTTTTAAGAAACTATACATAGTGAAAATAGGTTTTATTTTATTTATTTTTTTAGCTGGCAGGGAAATATTCATCTTTCTTAGCAAGGCAAGTTCCATCAGGATCAAGAACAAGCACAAGCATTTTAGTAAATGAGTAGTAAAGCTGACATTCTTTGCTCTATCTAATAGAAGCTAATAGAGGAAGGGACAGCAGCGGGCAAATTGCCCCCCCAATTTTTGTTCCTATCTGTTATAATTGAAACAACGTGGAGTTATCTAGGCAGTCTTACTAAAAATTATACCAGATGAAGGTTTTATATGTACATTCAAAGAAGTGTTTCCTATTTTAATACATGTAGTAAATCTATAGAGATGCTTTTCCTTCTTAGTGACCTGCATTGAGGAATGACTGACTGTGGGGAAAAAAAACCTGTTGAATAATTCAGAACGTGTTTTCTATACGTTTACATCTCTACTGAGAGTTGAAATCTTCATCCACTCTCACCGAAAGTTTCACAAGAGCTTCCTAATTAGTCTCCTTGCACCTAGTGCTTCTCCCTTTGCAAACCCATCCTCCATAATATTTGCAGTGTAGACCATCAAAAACGCAAATGGGATTATGTCACTCTCCCACTTTGAAATTTTCTCTGAGTGTTCATCATTTCTAGGAAGGCATCTAATCTCCTCGTGCCAGCATCTCACCACTCCGTGACTCAGAAGTTTCCTTCCTCTTCAACCTCATCATCTACCAGTCTCTGCTTATGTCAACAGTGTGTCAACAATTCCCAAGACTAATGTGTTTAACGATCTACCTTGAATCCTGCCCCCATCCTGTCACCTCCAGCTCATGTTTCCCATCCCCTATCCACACCCTATTTTAAATATCTTGATAAATTAACTTTGATCTCGGTTGTTACTTCTAAAATCTTTTCATACCCACTCACTCCCACACCAGGTTGAGCTTAATGTTCTTATCCTATACTTCTGCAACACTCTGTGTAAAACTCTAAGCTCCTACATTTTACTAAAATTATCTCTTTTTTCCTATGAATTTTCCTTTCACCAGAGTTCAAATTCTATAAGGAAAAGAGTTTACTTATCATCTTGTATTCAGTGCTTAGATTTTTGCTTAGCATATAATTGGTGCTCAACTAATATTTCTTAAACAAAAATGACCTAAAGTTCTGTAGGAGGGGATGTTTTACATTCAAGTGACTTCTTTGGAGAAAAATGTATGTGGGAATAGAGAATAAGAAGGCATATTTTTAAAAATAGTCAAATTCCCTGCTAAGAAAGCTCAGGCTTAACAGGTCTGCCTACATATGGTTTCTTACAATAGATATTTAGAATGCAGAAAAAAAAAATGCCTCCAGAAACAGGTGATAGAAAAAGGATGGCTTATAAAGCCTAAAAGTGCTGTGGAGCTTTATCACCCAGCAGCCAAATATAAAACAGTCTCTAAGAGTCCCTTCCTTCTTTGCATTCTTTGGTCCCCACAAGGAATTTTGGATGGACTACCTCTGCTCCAAGGTAGAGGGGATTTTCCATATGTTTCACTGGCATGGCCATTCATGACTGTTGGCAGACCAACACTGGATAACGGTTCATCACAATATAAAGTGTTCAGAGCCTCAGCTGAAAATATCATTCCCAAGGTGTTATTTAGAACCTTGGGCTTATTCAGTTTAGAGAAAACACCATCGCCTAACTTAGTTTGGTGGAGAAAGACTCAGTTATTCTGGTTCTTGATCTCTTGTCCTTTGGTAAGGATTTGTTAAAAAGAGATGCTGAATGTCTGGTCATTTTAGGAGATTTTTCTCCAAGCAGGTGTTCTGTTAAACTCTTATGAGGGTGAAAAGGGTGGTACAAAGGGGAGCTGAGGGAAAGGAAAGTTTTAGAAAGACCTGAAAGGCAAACAGGATGGACTTTGTTCCGGATAGAGTGACAGAAAGTATAATGGGTGAATCTCATTCTGTTTGGTTGGCAATTTATTGGAGTGTAGGATCACCTACCTGATTCCGGCTTTCAAATCTCTGGAGCAAAGGGGAAGAAACTTGCCATGACCGGTGCTTAGATATCTACTATGATTTAAAGCCTGGGATCTGAGTACCCTGAGACATTTCTACCAGAAATAGATGAACTGCTAACTCAATATGAGGATTTGGTTCCTCACATTGAAAATAATTTCCCAAACACTTTGGCAAATGACTTGGCACATTTTGGCTGCAAACTAAGGGAAAAGAATAGCTGCTGGTCCCGAAATCTGGTTTTTGCGTAAGAATCTGAATGTCCTCCTGGGATAATTTTCTTCCGGGGCTGATAACCTTCTGAAAGAGGGATCATGAATCATTAAGGCAAATGTGAAACTGGCAGCCTGGATAACTGGGAATCCATATGGCAGGGAGGCCTTTGGATGCTCTCTGTGGCCAGTATTGCCAACATTCAGGGATCAAATATGAGCCAGGCTGCTGAGGGGAGAGCCTCAGTCAGAGTTCCAGGGCCTATACCTAGTGTTTAAAGAAAACAGTCTAAAAAAGGGCAACATATTTACACTATGGAAACATACACATATACACAGTTGTCTGCCGTGGCTTCTATCATTCATTTCACGTGTGAAGAATTTAAAACTCAGAATTGTTAAATAAACTATAAGGCAGAGCTAAGATGTGAGTTTATTTGTATCTGATTGAAAACTCATAGTCCTTCCACTATGTATAGCTGGGCTTCCCAAATATTTCTTGGCTGCCCATATCAGAATCGTCTTGGAACTTGCTTTAAAAAATACAGTTTATTTGACTCACTCCTTTGCCTTGTCCAAGATTCTAATTTAGCAGGTCTTAGGTGAAGGCCCTGGGATTGGTATTTTTTAATTAAATCTCAGGAAATAGGATTTACATCCAGGTTTGGATACCCCATGTCACATCACGCAGTGAAGATAAGGGAGTGGAAGTGGAGACATGCAAAGCCGAGACTCTGTTACCCCATATGTGATATGTGACTATGTGCTGACCTAGAGACTTGTTTTCTAGTCAGCAAAAGTCTCGCCATCCAGTGCATTATTCATCTAAAGGCATCAGCCCTGTGTCTTTGTATTACTCAAGAAGCACTATAGTAAGGTGGAAAGAACACAGACTCATAAGCACAGATTCAAATTCTGACTCTAGCTCTTAGCAGATTATTATTTTTTTAAGTATTAAGTCGAGGAACTCACATGAGTTTCTCAATTTCTATTAGCCTCATCCCTAAAATGGGCATAACGCATTGTATTGGTTTGCTAGGGATGCCATAACACAGAACCACGGTCTGGGTGGTTTAAACAACAGAAATTATTTTCTCACTATTCTGGAGACTGAAAGTCCAAAATCAAAGTGTCAGCAGGATTGGTTTATTTGGAAGCCTCTCTCCTGGCCTTGTAGGTGGTGGTCTTCCTCCTGTGTCCTCACATGGCCTTCCCTCTGTATCTTGTTCTAATCGCCTTATTAGGACACCAGTTATTTTGGATTAGGACCCACCCTAATAACCTCATTTTAATTTAATTACTTCTTTAAAGATCCTGTCTCCAAACACAGTCACATTCTGAGGTACTGGGTGGTTAGTACTTCAATATATGAATTTTGGAGGGACCCAATTCAGAACATGACGTCCATAGTCAACTTAATTTGACTGGTTATTTAATTAATTAATTAATTTATTTTTTGCAGTACGCGGGCCTCTCACTGTTGTGGCCTCTCCCATTGTGGAGCACAGGCTCCGGACGCGCAGGCTCAGCGGCCATGGCTCACAGGGCCCGCCGCTCCGCGGCATGTGGGATCCTCCCGGACCGGGGCACGACCCCGTGTCCCCTGCACCGGCAGGCGGACTCTCAACCACTGCGCCACCAGGGAAGCCCTGAGTGGTTATTTTAAAGAGTGAATTAAATAGCACACATTAACATGGCTTGTAAGATACAGAAGTTAAATTTTATTTAAAATTTTAAAATTCTCTGTTAGATTATTACATTAAGGATATTTCAGATTACACTAGTAATGCACAAACATCAAAATGATATGGTTTTGGTTTAATTTAAATTATCCCCTTTTATCAAAACAGATTATCTTTCTGTATATTCTTTTCTTTGCCTAGAATTAAGGTTAGTTTCCAACCAAACATAGCTGGGTAGAGTAGACTAGAGGAATAAGTAATTTGATGTGGTAGCCTAATTTTGTGAATGTGTATACACACACATACACATCTCCTAAAACACACATATACACACATCTTCATATAGCTTACCAAGAAGATAAATAACTTAACATTTCTAGCAGCAATTATGAAGGCATCAGTGCTAGACAGGCAGGAAAAAAATAATAATAGCTTTATTGAGTGCTTATTTTATGCCAGGTATTATTATCATAAGCATTTAATGTATAACATTATCTAATTGAATCTTACTTCAAACTTTATTGGTACTATTTTTGTACTTATTTTAAATTGGAAAAAGAAATAAAGATCCGTCAGAGAAATTAATTATTAACTATTTCCTATTTCCTGAGGTCACATGAGTAGTGGTAGAGCTGAAAGTCAAATTTAGTTTTGCCTGATTCCTGAGCCTAAGTTTTATCAGCCAAAGACATCGTTCTTCACCAGGTGTCCCATCATGCAGCTATATTGGGTATTAAATCATTCATTTTTCTATTTGAAATTAGGCCCACTGAGAATGCTGCTGTCCTATGTCTAAGGTAATACAGTTGTGTGATAGCAGATTTTCTCCAGTAATACTCCAGAAATTGAATGTGCAGGACCAGAACATGTGAGGAAAACTCAGAGATCAGATCTGCTCTTTTGAACATGATTATATAACAGGCTTATAAAATGTGATTTCACATTTATCTGGTTTTTAGAACAAAAAAGTAATACACTAGTGAACATAAATATCACACACACACACACACACACACACACACACACCCCATATCGTTACAATGTTTTTTTTTTTTTTTTTTGGGGGTTCGCTGGCCTCTCACTGTTGCGGCCTCTCCCGTTGCGGAGCACAGGCTCCCGACGCGCAGGCTCAGCGGCCATGGCTCACGGGCCCAGCCGCTACGCGGCATGTGGGATCTTCCCGGACCAGGACATAAACCCGTGTCCCCTGCGTCGGCAGGCGGACTCTCAACCACTGCACCACCAGGGAAGCCCCTCGTTACAATTTTAAATGTGAAAAACAATATTAAAATTTTTGAGCAGACCAAGTTAGTTATATATCTATTTTAGGTACCAGCCATGTTCAAAGGTTTGGATCTAAACTCTTAGCGAGGGGCTTCCCTGGTGGTGCAGTGGTTAAGAATCCGCCTGCCAATACAAGGGACATGGCTTCGAGCCCTGATCCGGGAAGATCCCACATGCTGTGGAGCAACTAAGCCCATGTGTCACAACTACTGAGCTTGCGTGCTGCAGCTACTGAAGCCCACATGCCTAGAGCCTGTGCTTCTCAACAAGAGAAGCCACCACAGTGAGAAACCTGCGCACCACAACGAAGAGTAGCCCCCACTCGCCGCAACTAGAGAAAGCTCGCGCACAACAACGAAAACCCATCGCAGCAAAAATAAATTAAAAACAAACAAACAAACAAACAAAACTCTTAGTGAATTTTTATTTGGGGATTTTATTTCACCAGGTAATTTCTTCTCATGTCTAGATGAGAGAAACTCAGGAGAGGAAAACAAGCTTGTTTTTGACTCAGACATATTATTCAGAATGATCCTTAAAAACAGAGCCTAATTTATTATTTTGAACAATCTGAAGTGAAAACAAGCAATAAATTTTGTTCTGGGCCCTCCTCCCTCTGGTAACTGGCTTATATCATGAAGTTTTATTTCACCTGAATTTTCTCATTGCATTTGGCGCTCAATCATAGTCTCTAGTGTATTCTTCTCTCTTTTATATAAATGCTTTTTTCCTTTTTCCGCTGCTCTGCTTTTAGTGTGTCATTGTAATTCAGCTTTTTTCTTTTTTTTGGTTTTGCCTTAAGATTCTTAAACTAAATTTAATTCTAGGGCATAATAACTAAGCTGTCGAGTGCTTACCGTGTGTCAGAAAAGGATCAGAAGGGGAACTCTCTACACGTGGGCTTATCTGCAGAGTAATGAACCTCTCATGAAACCAGGTTGAATTTTACAGGGTCATGCTTTATGAAAGTGCAAACTCCATCTCTCGAACTGCCTGATCCTTTTCTTAAGAGGTGTCTACTGGAATGGAACTCCTATTTTCAAGATGGAGGTGCCTGCATGTGATTTATATAACTCCTTATGGGACTTGGCATGAGATCACATTATAAATATTTGGTTTCTGTGTTTTCTGTCATTCCTAAGGCTAATGTAGAAGTGATCACAACTTGTTAACTAAAACTCGTGTCAGTCAGCAGCCAGACAACCCATTTGGTGGTAGACAGCCCTTGGACAGCCAAAGTAAAATAGCAATGTTGTTGGGGGTTAGGGAGTGGAAAAAAAGGCATAAATTCAACCATAACATTGAAAAATTACTCTTCAAGAAACCCCAATCAACAAATAACCTAGAAAAAAATAAAGGAAAAAACAAAGAGTCAATTCACTTCCCTCTTTTTCTTTATTCATGATGTCTATGAACCAGGAATGCTTTTGGGGATATTAAATTCATTAAACAAGGAGGACATTAGACTGAGGTGACTCTAATGCCTTGGTAGCCTAAGTAAGTCAACTTAAGGGTAAGCCAAAATCAGTTCCTATAAATGCACTTATATCTGAGAAAAAGAAATTTAAACAACCAATCACAAAGAGCCACTAGACTTTCCCAGATAAGGCAACCCCTAAACTATACCCAGTAAAATAATTCCCTTGCCTTACTTCAGCGACTGCACTGTGAAAGCCTTTCCCCACCTCCTATGGGTGGAGCATTTCAGCCTCCTTTGGCTTGGTGCTTCCCAATTCAAATCCATGTTTGCTCAGATGAACTCTTGAAAATGCTAATGTACCTCTCAGTTTATCTTTTAACAGACAGAAGCCTGATTTGAATCAGAAATTAGAAAGACATCTTTTTAATAGTAAATTGTCTTCTTGGTTTAATTCATGCCAGGGACTACGTTCTTGATTGCTAGGAAGGTAAACTGATTCAATTGGCATATTTGGGATTAGAAAATTTAGGATGGAGTTGAGAATTAGCATGTAGAGATTCAGATATTGGGCACCAGATTCCTTTAAGACGTATTAAATAGGGTTGTTTATCTGAAGCTCTCAGAATGGATATTTTGCTTTCAAGAGCTTGATGATAAATATTTTGAAGAGAAACCTAACTAAAGGTAAAGAAATGAACCACCTCATCCCTTGAGCCTCCACCATACCCTCTGGTTCTATGAGAAAATGTCACTGCTCTACTTGAAGATGCCCCAGGATCGAGATTATGACCAAATGAACTAAGGAAAATGTCTGCACCTCTTGTGGGCGCCTGCAGACTCAGGTAAGGAGGAGGTCCGTTTACACCTAGCTGCTCTGAGGCAGTGAGAGGGAGAAAAAGCACAATATTGGCCCTTAGAAAGGAGAAATGACACGGGGACAGCTAGAGAAACAAAGGGAATCCTTTCTGTTTACTTTTATTCCCAGCGGGCTACCAAGCAGAGATGTTAAATCATGGTGGATGGGACTCAGAGAGATCCAAGGAGAGCATCCACTTCCCTGCCTGTGATAGGATGAGTGAGTAATGGTGCTCAAAGATACCCAAGTCGTAACCCCTGGGATCTGTAAATGTTACCTTATATGGCAAAAGCGATTTTGCAGATATGATCTTGAGATGGGGAGATTATATCGCAGAAGAGAAGGCCATGTGATGGAAGCAGAGGGAAGTAGGATCAGAGAGAAAAGATGCTACACTGCTGGCCGTGAAGATGGAGGAGGGAGCTGTGAGCCAAGGAATGTTAGGAATGCGTCTCTAGAAGTTGGAAAAAGCAAGGAAATGAATTCCCCCCTAGAACCTTCCATGGGGGCGTGCCTGCTGACACTTTGACTTTAGTTCAGTGAAACTGATGACTTTCAGAAGTTCAAGTCGATAAATTTGTGTTGTGTTAAGTTACTAAGTTTGTAGTAACTTGTTACAGCAGCAGCAGAAAATTGATATATCACCTGTAAAGAAGATTAGATAGGAAGCCGCCCCCTTAGTGATTCTGAGTGATTCTGCAGTACTGACTAGCCTGACCATAGGTAGGCAGAGACTTGTTAAGTACCTTCAGAGAGAGAGAAGAGAGATTTTCAGTGACTTTTAGAATTCTCCACCCAAATAAATTTTATATGCTTGGCCCTCAGTCTGTTGCCTTTCTTTCTTTTCTTTTGCTAAAAAACAAAACAAACCAAAAAAAACCCTTTTCTTTTAACATTTATAAGTCAAGAAAGTGTTTCTTTAGCTATATATGAAGCACAAAGCTTGAGAAAATGCTGCTGTTCATTAAAAAAGAGATGTGGGGCTTCCCTGGTGGCGCAGTGATTGAGAGGAGGGCCACAACGGTGAGAGGCCCGCGTACCGCAAAAAAAAAAAAAAAAAAAGATGTGATTTGTGAGCAAGCAAACTTAAAATGTGTGAGAGACCCGTAATAAAAAAGTTGTGAGATCTTGAGCTCGCAAGGAGTGGACTGCCTCCTGGACCTTCCCCAGTGATACTGGCATTTTGATATGAATGAAGGATCTTTTTGTCCATTTATTAAACATTTTAAGTGAAAGTTAAGCTTTATTTTAGATTCACCTTCATTTCCTTACTTTTTATTAAAACTGGTAATGTGAGAAGTATAAAGTTTATATATGTATATGGATGGATGGATCTTAATATACCATGAATACTATCAATTATTAATTTATTTGTCTGAGTGAGTTTTCATTGGAAGATATTTTCCCTAGATTTTTTTTCTGATTATAATTATAGCATCTTCTCTCTAGGAACTCAGATTGGATATGGACCAGAACACAGGAATTATATTATAATCAGTTGGCATTAAAATAAAATTATGCTCATAGAACTGTATTCAAGAATCACTACAACTATACCATTTTTCCTAATGACACTAAAAATATGTCTAGTCAGTAACTTTAGTTATAGACTTAAGAATTCAAAGCAGAATTCAGAGGTAGGATTTGAATGGTATTAATCGTATAATGTAGCTACACATTGTAATTCATGTACAATGTTTACCTATGCAATCACCAGTAGAACTTGAAATCAGTCTTTTTTTAATAGTCCCCATATAAACATAATTTGGATCATTGCTAAGTTAGCTTTTTGCTGTTAACAAAGAATTAGAGTGACTGGAATTATTTGGTAGTGTATTTAGAAGAAAATTTTATGCAAGATGCTCAAACTTAAGACAATGTGCATGGGAAAATTGTGTGAAGATCTATGCTTTTTACTAGTTGTGGTAATGTACCTAGAGTCAAGGCTGGCTATAGAAGCTTATATATTTGCAAAAAAAGAGGGTACAGAAAGTTGGTATGTATTTTCTCTAACTTCTATCAAAAGATGAAGTTGATGGCATGGCTTATGGTCTGGATTTGACATGTTTTTCTCTCGTAACGTTAATGAAAATGGAAACACTGTACAAAGTGAAGGCAAGATGCCTCTTTCCAAACATGATCCAGTGACCTGGAGAAACACTCTGCTATGGTGACATCACCATATTCATGAAACAAATATCCATTAATGCCTGGTGGATGTGATAACTGTCAAGCCATCTTCCTGTTTTAAAGCCAGGGCTGTGTTTCCTGGAAAACTTCCTGGTAATTATACCATCCAGAATTTTAACACAGACCCTTTTGATTTAGACTCAAACCATTTATATCATGTAGTAGTGTCATAATTTATTTTTTTTTAAATTAATTTATTTATTTTTGGCCGCGTTGGGTCTTCGTTGCTGCGCGCGGGCTTTTTCTAGTTGCGGTGAGTGGGGACTACTCTTCGTTGCGGTGCGCAGGCTTCTCATTGCGGTGGCTTCTCTTGTTGTGGAGCACGGGCTCTAGGCATGTGGTCTTCAGTAGTTGTGTTGCGTGGGCTCTAGAGCGCAGGCTCAGTACTTGTGGTGCACGGGCTTAGTTGCTCTGCGGCATGTGGGATCTTCCCGGACCAGGGCTCAAACCCGTGTTCCCTGCATTGACAGGTGGATTCTTAAGCACTGCGCCACCAGAGAAGCCCCATAATTTTACTTTTAATATCAACTCATTTAATACTGCTGGTGCTTAATATTGGGGTAGTTTCCATGCAGGCGATGAATAAATATTTACATTTATCTTGTTAAGATGTTTATCATTAGGAATAAATAAGATTTATGCATGCAGAATAGAAAATAATGATGCAAAACAAAGAAGCCTCCACATAAGTTCCCCTTACTTCCTCGTCGTTTGCCCCCGAACCACTCCCTCTCTGGACTTCAGCAGTATGGGCTTTATTTCTTTTGCTCAAATTCTCTTTGCTTGTTCCACTTATACGTTCTTTGTTTAAGCTTTTCCTCTTGGTGGATACTCTTCTCCACCTCTTGCCAACTCATTTAATTAACTCTTTCTCTTTGTTCAAAGTCAGCTTAAACATCACTTCTTTAGTGAAGTTTTTCATGATCTCCCTTCCTCCGCATCTCTTCTCTCTTAAAAGCATGCAACTATATTGTAACTCATATTTCAGTTTTCCATTAGGTGTTTGTGGGATTGAAAAAAAAACTTACATCTGTTTTCTTCAAAAGATTATAAAATCCATGAAAGTAGAGGCTCAGTGTACGTATTTCATCCCCGTTTGATTCCAAGCCCCTTGCAAATTCCTTAGCTAACAGTAGGTAAATCATAGATATGGGTGGAATGATTGAAGCCCAGTAGTGTTTTGGGGAATCTGAAAGTGGAAGCTCAGTGCTAGTAGGCTTTGAGACGGCCCAGGAGGATGAAGAGGAGATACTTAGATAAAGCATGATTTTGGTTTTTCAAGGCTTTAGAAGAGGCATAGGTGAGAAGATTCCCAAAGTGGCGAAGTGTTTAAATACACTTTTGGAGCCAGAAAGCCTCGGTTTGAATTTCATCTGAGCCAATTACTGGTAAGCCTTGGGTACTTTATTTTCTTTCTCTAAGATCTGTTTTCTTTTTAATCTCTGAAATCGATATAATAATGACTTGCTTCATGGGTTGTTACAAAGCAGTATTTTCCAAGTTTCAATCATTTGCATTCTATCCTTATGAGTTTTGAATATCTGTGATTTTTTCTTTAATTTTGCTTTTGCTCCCCACTTTTTTTAAAAATTTAATTTCCTTCAGAACTAGGATATCTGTAAAATCATGGTTTTGTTCTGCTAGCTATAGTTTTTCTTTTATATATTAAATATAGACTTAGCTATTTGAAATATTCATAATATATCTGCAAATCACCCATAATTATCCTGTGTGCTAACAGCAGAATATAAAAGAAACACCCAAACAAGGATGTTAGGAAAGTAGGGAATACACTTTAGATACCCAAATCCAATCACTCTACCCTCCCAGAGTCAAGTCTTTTATGAGACTTTGCCCTTCTCTGAGCATAGGTCAAAGGTGAAACACTGAGACAAGAAAACAAAAATGTTGGTTGCTTTACTTAAATAGAATTTTCAAAGAAAATATCATGTATTATTTATAATTCTTAAAAAGCCTGTTTATTATGTTCAAGTTCACATTTAGTCGTAATCTTATATTTCCACTTGGTCATTAACTATACTACACTATCACCACTACTAGTGAACCTGTACCTAAGAATTAATAATTTCATCTATATCATAAACATTAGATAGGTATTAGTTTTGCCACTAATTTAAATGGAGAAAGTTAAGTTTAGAGAGGTTTATGTAACTTGCATTGATTTATTACTCTTAGAATGACTGACAACTAACTTAATGCTATCTTATACTTCCCTTCTCTGATTAACCTAAAATTGCAATTCTTAAAATATGGGGGGTGGGCTTCCCTGGTGGCGCAGCGGTTGAGAGTCCGCCTGCCAATGCAGGGGACACCGGTTCGTGCCCCGGTCCAGGAAGATCCCACATGCCGCGGAGCGGCGGGTCCCCTGAGCCATGGCCGCTGAGCCTGCGCGTCCGGAGCCTGTGCTCCGCAACGGGAGAGGCCACAACAGTGAGAGGCCCGCGTACCGCCAAAAAAAAAAAAAAGAAAAAAAATATGGGGGAAAAATGAGTGCTGTTATCAAATGCTTTTTGGAAAGTCATGGTTAAACACAGTAAACACATCACTTTACTTCAGGACCTCTCAGAGGTATTAATATGCTAGCTTGCATTCACCTATCTATGGAATCACTCTGGCTGAACTGCTTTTGAGTGTAGTGATTTGCAAAATGTATTTGGAGAAAATGCTGACCTGATGACTTCTGTTTTGTGTTATCTAATCATCAAGTATATTATTATAATAACATAAATCTTCCAAAGAATATATGGAAAATTGGCATGGTCTGGGTCTGCTTGGCTAAATTGTTGAAAACTCAACAGTAGTGGATTGGCTATTGTGAATGCAATATTTAGACAAGACCAGGATAGTTTTCAACAATTGTATCACATCACATAATTTAGAAATGTGAACTATCTTAATTGAAGATGTCCAATATCTCCCTTCCTGATCCCATCTCTAGGGAATCAAGGTTGGAGGATGGAGGATTAAAATCATGCCAGAAACAATACTAAAAGTCCATGTTCCAAAATACGGAAGAGTTTATATAAGCCTGAGATTTAAGAGCAGCTAGTTAGAACCACCTAACAGTGCAACAACTGTACATCTTGGACACTTTTCTAAAATGATAAATTGGGCCCCCAAACCAAGGGTCCTAGCCCTAGACTAAAGTCTGTCTGGACTCTCTGGAGGAAGCCATGCCTTTTTGTAATTCACCTGCCCCCAAAGGGACTCCTCTTTATAATTTTCACAAATCTGCAGTATGAGCTGCTAGGATATATGAAATCAATAGTTTGGAACCAAGAGGGTAAACAGTCTGAGATCACACGTGGTGGCTGGAACATCATTCATAGTGTTAAACATGCTTTTTGATACGTATTATGGGAATGGGTGAGCTTAGCTTAAATTGCCAGAAGAGGAATTGTGTGCAATCGCGTTTAGCATCAATTGAATATACCACACAGTGTAGGGAGCTATTAATTTTCCAGATACACTTTCAGAAACAAAGCTCTATTTTGCAAAGTCATAGGGTGAATAGTACAAAAGTCTATTTGTAACATTTTGTTATATGAGAGCCAGCTTGGTTTTGATATAACTTCTACCTATTTAAATACTTGAACGTAGATAATATTTGTCCTCCAATTTGATTTATATTAATTAGGATGCATGTTCAAGTCCTATATTAAAATAGTGCTTTTGTAAAAGTTTGTTAGTTTAAGAGGTTTGGAATGCATTCTGGAATCTTTTTTTTTTTTTTAAGCATGTCTCCCCTCTTTCATAGGTTGAACCATATGAAATTGACAATATTTAGCCATATTTAACCTAAAAAAAGACTATTTCACATGGTTCAATCTAATGGAAAGCATTTGGAAGGACATTTCTGTCTTTAAGTACCACTATTCACCTGAAAAAAAGGCAACAACCACATTACTTTGGAAGGACAAAAATACATCATTAGTGTCACTGAATCTTGCAATGTCTGTGTCTAAGAATGAATGCCATCTTGATATATACAAAACTTTGGAAGAATTAACAATATGAATGGTGTCTTTGAGTCACTATTTACATAGATTATGATCACTTTTAGGATAATGTATATTTAAATTGTGCAGATGGGAAATTCTGAAGTTTGTATCTTACAAAGCAAATGACACAACTCTCTCTGTATTCACATTTTTCAGCTTTGTTTCACAGAGTACATTTTCGGAGATATAATGTAGACCCACATTTTTGCTTATAATGGTTCTGTGAAGGATAAGGTACAATTTATTTTCTGCCTCTTTCTTCTTATTCCTAAAGTATTAGAAAGACAGATAATTACAAGCTGAAGATGAAAAACCTAATTCTTATCCCTGAATCCCACCCCTCCCCCCCCCCCCCCCCCCTCTCTCTCTCTCTCTCTCTCTCTCTCTCTCTCTCTCCTCCTCCTCCTCCTCCTCCTCCTCCTCTCAATATGTCTCTCTCTTTGTATTATTCATGCTTCTTGGGTGAGTTCAGTCATCACAGAACAAATACTAATTCTATGTTGCTTGCTGCCTTCACCACCATATTTTGCACAGAAGTTTCTCTTAAGTGGGCACCTTTTCCCTGCCCCATAACGAAGGAATATTGGAGCCTCTAAAGGTAACAGCCTTTAAATTTTGTATGCTCTCTCTGCATTCATGTCTAACCTGAGAAGAGTAAAATAAATGGGTATCAACAGGGAACAAAAGGTCAAGCTTGCAAAACTCTAAGGACTCAGAAGAGAGAAATTTACTATTTTGCTCTTTTGAAAGTAACACTCTAGCTTCTCCTTTCCTGTTCAGTTCATGTCATCTTAATCTTCAAAGTTCTGTGCT
>NW_006787716.1:316738-344087 GCF_000442215.2 Lipotes vexillifer | reverse complement strand
TGAGATACAGTAAGTCGGAAGAGCAGAAGCGTATTAAATCTCTTGTAGACACAGTAGTTCTGATTTTTTTAAAATACAGAACACCCCACCTGGTCTCTTCATTCCAGAAAGAGGGAACCACTTTCTATTTCAGGGTCTGAGGTCATTGATTACATTGAATTTTGGCTATCTTTCGTGGAATTGGGATATTTTAAGAGTGTGTTATGATGGGAAAATAAAGGATTCACCCACGAGCAGAAACAGCTAATGGTGCAACCCCTCCAAACCCTGATGGAATTTCTATGTTACTTCTGAAAAATCTCTCAAAACCTTAGTTAAGAAGTAGTAGGGGGGCTTCCCTGGTGGCGCAGTGGTTGAGAATCCGCCTGCCGATGCAGGGGACACCGGTTCGTGCCCCGGTCCAGGAAGATCCCAAATGCCGCGGAGCGGCTGGGCCTGTGAGCCATGGCTGCTGAGCCTGCACATCCGGAGCCTGTGCTCCGCAACGGGAGAGGCCACAACAGTGAGAGGCTTTCGTACTGGAAAAAAAAAAAAAAAAAAAAAAAAAAAAGTAGTAGTAGGAAACAACTCACAAGCTTGGAGTTCAGTAGAGATGTCAGTTACAGCCTTGGTTCTACCATAAGGAAAGATTCTCTAGAGATCTATACGGAACAATGAAGATACGATACTGAGATAACAGTGATCAACTGGGTGGCAGATGCCATGGCCATGCCACCCGACAATTCAGTGAGCTATTCTTATCTCCTTGCAGAGATCTTCGTTTCACTTGAATTTATTTTCCTCATCTGTTAAACAGTTGGAACCACTGGTTGGAAACTATATCAGTGCTATAGAAACTTTCTTTTTTATTTATTTATTTATTTTTAAAATTTTTATTGGAGTATAGTTGATTTACAGTGTGAAACTTTCTTTTAGTTATTTTAATTGCACATAAAATCTCCTTATATGAAAAAGATTAAAATGCTGGGGGGCCCTCTCTAAAATGAGGGTAAGAGACTTGAACTCTCGCTGCTCACCACCCCTACTTCTTGTTCTAGGACACTAGCTGCCTGAGGCTACTCCATGCAGCACAATTTAAAGACCACTCTTGTCAAAATATTTATGTGGCCCCCTGCATTTTCACAATCCTGTGAGCTCATTTGTGAAATCAGAGAATCTGTTGCTTCCTGTGCTTGGTATTTTTGCAATAATCTATTGGAATGGATTAATTTCACCCGTGAAGAAATACCTTTGAAATAGTCTGAGTACTTGGAAATTTTTGTATTTTACAAAAAGCATTAGACCCTTAAAATTTGAAAATTTAACATTTGTAGGCCTCCCTACTTTTGAGGCACATGCTCGAGTGGTATTTGTATTATAGAGACTTGGGAGGGCCATAGATGTACTGTGTATGCACAGAGCATAGCATCCAGTCACTCCTCTACTATAGCTGTTTAAAGGTCATCTTAAATGCCCAAATATATTAATCAAGTCCGCATTGTTCAGTAAGTAAATTGGAAGTAGGGTATTAAGGTAGGGAGAATGGAATTTGCATAATCTATTAATTATGAACAACTGAGTATCAGTGTTCCTCTGCTGTAACTCAAGTCTTTCAGTCTGAGTTTCCTCAGATGGGCCCTGTGATGTCTTATGTATGACCATGCTATGTAGCGGGTAGGATGTAAGTGATCCTTCCCTGTAGATACAGGTGGCATTCTTTCCATTAATTGTGGGCATGTGTACTTTTCAAAATAATTAATATCAAACTTTTTTTGGTCCTCCTCTGGTGTGACAACTTTATAATCCTGAAGGTGAGGACAGAATTATCGGCATTTTGGGTATTTACACACACGATGGCATTAGTGTCTGGCATTAGTTATAAACTCAGTATTTTAAATTTGAGAGTACATGATTAAGAATTTAGCATGAACTTTTTTGACTGTTATTCCATATTTCCCCTCCTCAAGTTTTCAATCAGGTTGCCAGTCTGTACTTCAACTGTCAATCAATATGATATGAAAAGTAGTCTAAACGTATTCAGCAAGTTTAGAATGCTATGTCAAGCAAAGTTAAATAAGATTCTTTACAGTAGAACTTTGAAGAGACTTTCTTAAAGCTAAGGTATGCTGTCAAATTCTAAGAGGGAAGTGTGTTTGTAGCATTTTGCAAACTTTTTTGACTATAGAGTACTGCTTTTCTTCTAGGATATCTTATGACATATTTGTATTCTGAAAAACACACTTGTAATATATTGGCCTAATTATTTTTGAGGAAGATGCATTTTAGGACATCACCATTTCTTAATTTATCCCATCCTAATTTCACTGAAGTAGAAACAGAAAATGGAATCAGGGAGATCTTTTTTTTACTGGAGGAGTGAAAGGTAGAAGGAATCATCCTAGCAGGAATTCACAGTGAGAAAATTCTTTCCATGTTTGTTTAATCATTGTGTCTTCTAGGGGAAACGTCTCTGTGCAGGGCTTCTGATTGCAAGTGCAGAATGACTAGAATAGATTTAATTTTTCATTGGAAGGGTGAGCAGTCTGTTTTAAGGAACACCAATATTCTACATCACATCAAATATTAACGACCAACTGCAATTCCTCTCTTTAATGTGCTTTGTTTTGGTGCTTGGCCAAGCCAGGAAGATGAAAACTCACTTGGGGCCTAATACAGAATATAATTAGCTCTGCAGTTTTGGTGGTAAACATGGTAATAAATTAGAGTGTATAATGAATATGCATGGAAGTACCCAGAATCCTCAGAACACTTTGTCACCCCTCTGCATTCTCTAAGAAAATGTGTATGGACTGTGGCCATCAGAGTGACTTTAAGTTCTTTCACATTTTTTCATTAAATATGTTAATTTAAATGTTGATTTTGAGTCGTCCATTTTACAGATGCCTTTTGGAAATACCTGGCTATTCTAGAGTCCGTCAGGCAGCTCTTTTTATTTTTTTAATCTGGAGTACAAAATTCCTCTGTGACTCTGCTTCTGTAGTTTCTGGTGCAGAGACTCTGAATGAGGTCAGCAAAATCTGCAGGGGTCAGATTATGTAGGAATTTATAAGCAGTGATAAAGAATTTGGAATTGAAAAAAATTACAATGGCAAGGCCATTGGTTGGTTGAAGGAGGGAAGTGGTCCTATTGGGTTTGATTCTTATAGTATCATTCTATTTTCTGTAAGGAAAATGCGGTGTGGGGAAGTAAAAGATGAAACCAGGAAACTAGGTAAGAGGCAATTGCAGTAACTGTCAATTACTAGGCATTACTAATTGTTTATTTCCCCACCTAACTTTGATCACCATAGTGCCATAATAGCAAGGTTTCTATTTTACTAATTTCTGCACATCCAGCACCTAGTATATCATAGAGACTAGAACAGAATAAATTAATTTTAAATTTCTTTTTTAAAAAATACAGTAAAAGATGCACATAGACAAAGATAATTATTCCCCACCCCTCCTACCTATTTTCCTCCATTTTCACCTTCCTGAGTCAGAGATTAGTTTGTACTATACACTGTTTTAAATCTAAGGGTAGAGTAATTAATAAAACAACCAACTTCCTTCTTGGATTCCCAAGATTTAGTGATAAAAAAGAAGAGCTAGAACCTAGTACAACTCTCAGTTCAGCCCTGTTTCCACAAAAACTGAGCTCCTTTCTTTAGAATCTCCACCATAATTTTTGCCCAATAGTTTGTTTTGTTGGAAAAATTATATTTCTGGGTCAAGAGGAAGACACAAACCATCTGGGGTTCATAGTCAGTAGTGATTCTTCATTTAAGTTTCTGCAGAACTTTCAGTGCAACAGTTATCAGAAGCAGCAGTTAATTCTATTTAAATTACCCCCCCTCCCGACTTCACTTGTTCTTGATTTTTCAAATACCTATTTTAATTTGCAATTGAACATGTTCAAATAACCACCTATTTATTTTGGATTAAATAGCCAGTATTTATTGGGCAATTTTTATTCAATGTTGTTTAATGTGAAAACATGGAAATTTAAGATATGCTGCAGGCCTTTCACCGAGGAGTTAAAACTAAAATTGTGTTCACGTTTATACTACAGACTTCTTTGAATACAGCCAGTAGTCAATAAACATGTTTGTTTTCTTTGTTTTGGTTAAAAAATATCAATGGAAGTTGCTGGAAGTTGAGAAGAAAGGAAACTCATTGGTGAAAGGAAGGGTCAAAATAGAAGAGCTTCACAGAAAGGCTTCCCAAGGTGAATTGGTCCTGGAAGAATCATTGGGATCCAGAAAGGTTAGAAGTATGTGGACATATTCTCTAGACAGAAGAGAACTTTGTGAGCTAAGGATTGGTGGGAGAATGAATAATGATTTTATCAAAGCTGGAACCAAAGGCATTTGTTGCACATTAGATGAACATGTTTTTTTTTTCCTCATTTAATGAAAAGCTCTGGAAACGGGAATATCAATTAAACGTACTGAAAACTGAGAATTCACCTATGTGCTCTGACTAGTGGAAAACGACGTATTTTATTTTACTACAGAGTGAAGTATAGGCCCCTAAAAATTTATTTTCTAATTGGTTTTGGATAATAGTTGACTCTTATTTCCCCTAGGTACAATATTATAAACTGGAACTTCTTTCCTGGGACATCTGTTCATGCCATAAAAACACCATAATCCATCACAATACATGAAGAATAATATGCAGTTTTATTAACATTTATGATGTAAGTAAACATAAGACAGTATTCAAACTTCACTGTAAATATTCCCTTTGGAAAGGTTTGTTTCTTTTCTGGGCTAGACCAGCAAAGCTTTTCTGCAACGTAAGGCTCAGCATGTTTGTTGAAGACTCTTCACTTCCTGATTAACCTATCTATAGGAAGAAAAGGTGTTGTTCATTGCTCTAAGTATATTTGCATTATATTTAAAATTCATCTCATTTTCCTTGAAAGTTTTATTATTTCTGCATGTATGTAGGGCCAAAAAATATTGAAACAGTAATTTTGCTGACAGAGGAAATTTTTCAAGTGCTACTTTTTTTTCTCTTTAATCATCCCACGTTCTTCCATTTCAGTAAGAATCAGTTGAATTACAGCTCACCCCTCAGTTATCAGGTGTCTTGATACAGAGATGTTGGTAGTCGTTAGGCACAAGCACACATACATTTGGTTCATCAATGGTATCATGGGTTGAACTTGGATCCCCAAACGGTATGTCCGAATTCCAACCTCTGGTATCTGTCAATGTGACCTTATCAAGAAAAATGATCTTTAGAGATATAATTAAGTGAAGGATCTTGTGATGAGATCATCTTGGATTAATTGAGTGGGCCCTAAAGCCAATAACAAGTGTCATGAGAAGAGACATACATAGAGGGAAAAGGCCACATGAAGACACACAAGAGATGAGAGTTCTGCTGCCACAGGTCAAGGAATGCCTGGAGACACCGGAAGCTGGAGGAGGCAAGGAAGTGTCCTCTCCTAATGCTTTCAGAGGAAATTCAGCCTTGCTGACTCTTTGATTTGGACTTCTCGTCTCCAGAGCTATGAGAAAATAAATTTCTGTTATTTTAAGGCATCAAATCTGCGGTAATTTGTTATGGCAGCCTAGGAAACTAATACAATGGGGAGAGACTACTTATTTATAATACAATAAACTGTAAAAAAGTTTTTGAGCTTTTTTTTTTTTTTTTTTTTTGTGGTACGTGGGCCTCTCACTGTTGTGGCCTCTCCCGTTGTGGAGCACAGGCTCCAGACGCGCAGGCCCAGCGGCCACGGCTCATGGGCCCAGCCGCTCCCCGGCATGTGGGATCTTCACGGACCGGGGCACAAACCCGTGTCCCCTGCATCGGCAGGCGGACTCTCAACCACTGTGCCATCAGGGAAGCCATGAGCCAAGCTTTTAATTGGGGATCATTTGTAATTAGTCCCAGGGAGAGGTTGGAAAGACTGTGTAGGGAGCAGAGGACTGAATGATTACTGGGGAGAACACCTTTGAGTATCGAACTTTGGTATATTTAGTGCCTCCACGTGGCTAATGACCTAATAGCAGAATAGACCTCATCTGAAGTAAAATATTCTATGAAAGTAATGACAGAGTGTGTAGATGTGTAATAAAAACTATTAATTTAAAGTAGTGTTGTCATTCATAGAGCCTGGGGTCAGTAATAATGGAGTTCGCCATGCTAGTATTAATACTATCATCATAATGGTGATGGTTATGCTAAGTAGTTATAGAGACAGTAATAATGGATATCATTCATTGAGATTCAAGAGTGGTCATTTAACCTTACTAGTCTCAGTTTCTCCTCTGAAAAATAAGAAGAGGATACAAAGCTTCAATGCTTCTTCTATTTAAAAATTCTTTGGGGATGTACCTCTTTCAAGAAAACCAAGCATTGGTGTGCATGAAACAGTTAGATCAAGATGATTGTCCAGGGCTTCTCTGGTGGCACAGTGGTTGAGAGTCCGCCTGCCGATACAGGGACATGGGTTCGTGCCCCGGTCTGGGAAGATCCCACATGCCGCGGAGCGGCTGGGGCCGTGAGCCGTGGCCGCTGAGCCTGCGCGTCCGGAGCCTGTGCTCCACAACGGGAGAGGCCACAGCAGTGAGAGGCCCACGTACCGCAAAAAAAAAAAAAAAAAAAAAAAAAAAAAAAGTTGATTGTCCAAGTCCAAGATAATAAAAATGTAACACCATATCAATTCTGAACTCTCAAAACCAGATTATCAACATGTCTTTTATTCTGGGAAGTTTTAAATCAAAACTTGAATTACCTGGTCAAAGCAAAAAGACAATGGGACTATATTTCTCTGCAAAATATCTATGCTAAGAAGATATAGATTATGGCCCAAATCTTTATCTGAGGTATGTTTTATCTGGAAACTATGCAACAGGCTTTCTATAAAGTAAATTTTATTTTTCCACTGGAACAATATTATAATTGGGACATATTCTAAAAGGCATTGTTCTTGCTACCGTTCTTTTAAACACAGCATGATAAATCTCTTTATTTTTATCTTTAACCTCTGCATTCCTTTTATCTAAATGGCTTGCCATTGTTGTCTGTAGTAAAGATGGTGTGATAGTAATGGTGGTAATAATAGTAGTGAAGTCATAATAAAAATGAGATTAATATTTTCCAGTTCCTGGGTTGAGCAGTTGACAAGAACAGTGTTACTAAATATTCACCACTATTCTGTGAACCACATGTGCTACTATTATTCCTATTTTATAGATGAGGCCACTCATTCAAGTTAATACAACTAACCAATGTTGGATCGAAGGATTGAAATTTTATTTTGTTATTTAAAAGTTCATATTCTCAAGAGTTCAGAGATACACTCATACAGTAAAATACTTTGATTTTCAAGAAAGGCAACAGATTAATGCAATGAGTAAAGAAAATTTTTTCCAGCAAATTATGCTAGACCACCTGAATATTTAAAAGGGGGAAAAATAATCAACCCCTACCTCACTTCATATACAGACAGTAATTTTAAATGAATCATAGACTTACCATGAAAGTTAAAACTGTAAAGATTCTAGAAGACAACACAGAAGATAATCTTTATAACCTTCCGAAAGGCAAAGCATTTATAATCAGGATATGAAAAGTACAAGCATAAGAGGAAAAAATAAAAAAATTTACTTTATAAAAATTAAAATGTTCTGCTTACCAAAAGGCAGTATTAAGAAAATGAACAGCCTAATCAGACTGGAAGAAAATAGTTTCAATACATATTTTTTTAAAGGATTATATCCAGGGAGTTCTCTGGTGGTCTAGTGGTTAGAATTTGGCGCTTTGCTGCCATGGCCCAGGTTCGGTTCCTGGTCAGGGAATTGAGATCCTGCAAGTTGTGCAGAGTGGCCCCCCCCAAAAAAAAATTATATTGAGAATATATTTTTAAAACCTCATGCAAGTCAATAATAAAAAAATACAACCCAACTTTAAAAATAAACATGCAAAAACTTGAATAAACATTTTATGAAAAAGGAGATACAGCCATTAAACTCATGAAAATGTGCTCTGCATCATTAGTCATTAGAGCAATACTAATTAAAAACACAAAGAAATGCCATTCTGCACTCACTAGAAGAAGTAAAATAAAAAACACTGGCAACATCCAATTCTGGCAAGAATGTGGAAAATTGTAACACTTATAAATTGCAAATGGAAATGAAAAATGTACACCAACTTTGTTAGCCCTTTGGGGAAGTCTTATAAAGATATTCATGTATCTATCCCAGTAGTTCTCAAAGTGTGATCTGAGGACCCTGAGTACATATTGTATGATTTTATTATGTGAAATTCAATGTGAGGCAGAACTAATCTATGCTGCTAGAAATCAGAGAGTGGTTGCCTCTGCATTTTGGGAGATTTGATTTCAAAGAGGCAAGAGGGGATTTTCTGGCATTTATCTAAGGTAAGATAAAAAGGAATATATTTATATGTATATACTGTGGGCTTTTGTCAATTCTGTATGTGGTGCCTCTTCTTAAGTTAGATAACTGAGAATTGATGGGATTTTTAACACGGGATACTTTTAAGAAAAGTGCTTAATAAATGAGAATGCCAATTCAGGCTGATAAGAATGAAAGGAGGCACAATCCTGGACCTTATGGCATTTACATTATTCTGAGAAAAATAGTAATCATTAAAAGACTATAATTTGGGGATGGTTATGAAAGAAACATCGGGTTCTGGGAGAGTACAGAGCCTCACACAGAAAGTGGACAGAAGGAAAGATGTCCTTTTATCCTTCCTAATTCAAATGAGTTTCTGATGACCAGATATGACCCGTGGTGTGCTGGATAGCCTGCCTCTCATTTTTGAGCTATTTTTAACATTCAAAAGTGTTTACTGCGTATTTTAAATTCTCTTCCAAAGAGCGAGATCATTCTCAGTTCACCAAAGAGAGCTGTCATTTTCTCTGGTATTTGTGCTAATTCTTTAGTAACACCTTCACCTAATATATTTTTACTATCACACTTTCACACCTAGCCTGCCTTCAATCCTTGTTGCAAGATAACACCAGCACCTTCACTTACAGGTAAAGCTGCTGCTTTTACCTCTTTTACAGATCTTTTTTCTGTCTACCTTGCCATTTATTTCTTCTCTGGGAAAGTGCTTCTATTCTAAGACAGCCAGTGAAACCAGAGTGATTAATGGTGAGGTAGACCCAATCAAAGCTTCAGAATCACTGGCTTACTTTTATTTCTTCTGGAAAACTCGACCGTAATGAGTAAGTGCACCAAGTATAGACTTGCAAAAGTCCCCAAATTGAAATAGAGTGTAGATTCCATTCAAAAGTATTAGCTAACATTTACTGAGTGCACACTATCTATGGGAGACTCTCCTTAAAAACTTTTATAATTTTCTCATTTAATCCCCACAACAATACTGTGAACTCATCTTTACTGTCATCTTTATTGTCTAAAGGAGGAAACTGAGACTTATAGATAGGAAGTAACTTTTCTTAGGCTTCATTACTAATAACTAGTTGGGGAGGATTTGATCCTGGGTCTCTGAGTTTGTTTGGATAAATGCTCTTAAGACAAAACTGCTCTAGCCCACTGCTTCCTTATCTAAGTGAACCCTCTCTTTTGCAAATTCTCTTTTTATAAATTTACAAATTTTTTACCAAATTTTACAAGTTCAAGCAAGAGGCCTAACGTGAAGTCCCCTGACCAAAATTAGTGCAGAAGTGACACTAGAACCCAAGTCCGACTTTCATTTGAGATCTTCTTATTAGTGACCAAGGACTTGGAAATTCAGAGTAGGTCTTATGCCCCATATGTTCTCTTGTTAATCATTTACCCAATTTGTGCAAAAATGACACAAAAAGAAAAAATAACTGAATATATAGGATTTAATTTGTGAATTCCTCTAGCCTTGTGATTTGATCAAGAATAGGGCCTTTTCTTTATGTAAAATCTATGCAAAAGTGAAAATTTACAAAAATCAGAATCCCTGTTATGCCTCTAATAGTTTATCTGTGTAGGATTGGGAGAACTAGTCGGTCTTTTTGTCCTCAGTTTTCCCTTTCTGTAAAATAAAGATGAGCAAAAATTACTCCATAGGATTATTAATTATGATAATTATTATTAATTATAATTAAATAGAATAATGTAGCCCATAAAAGGTGTTAGTTACATTTAAATTACCTTTCCCTTCTAAACTTCTCCTTTCTATTTAACAAGTATTTAGGGAATGTTTCATGAGGTTATGGCGCCATTCTATTTTATATTTAGTCTTCCATCAGAATTTTTTATCATAAGCTTCAGGCTTTTTCCATTTAAAACTCATTTGTTTGAACTTCATTGAGATTCAAGTCCAGAAGGTTACCTTTTGGGGAATATTAATAAATAGGAAATGCCGTGCATCGTTAGATGCCCTCTGATGCTGTCTGTGAAATTCTGAGTTATATATTTTGTACTCAAAGTTTCTGTAGGGAAGAGAGGTGAGCATACTCTAGTAAAAATGGCCATCACTCCAGGAGCAAAGCACACTATGTGGCTCAAATTGTTACGAACATTTGTGGTTTAAAAAGATAACTTGCATGTGATTTTTTATTTGCTATGGTGGAAGGATGGAGAGAGAGTGTTTTGGTAAGAGTTTTGTTCGTGGCAGTATTTTACCGTCTCAACCCCTAATCTCTTTGATACTGAACTAGGCAAAAGGAGCTCAAAAAGGAATTCTTGTTAGATGGAAGAAACTGCTTTTTACTCTTTGGTTTCCAGCTTCTAAAAGATTCTGGTGCATTGATGCAAGAAATTGCAAAACAATCTTTGCATTTCATTTGGCTTCTTTGCTGGTAGAGTCAGTCATGAACAGTTATTATTAAGGGTTTCATGAGAGGGATGTCTTCAGGGATATAGCTGATATATGCAGTACTTGTCCCAAAGGGAAGGAATTTATTGAAGAATGATCTGTGCTATCTTGTGAATTCTTCTAATCTCATGATTTATTCAAGAATATGGCTATGTCTTTATGTAGAATCTTGGTAAGAGTAAAGACTTATAAAGACCCAAGTAAGAATCTGTCTTCTGCGTCTAATATTTTGTCTGTGTAAGGTCGAGCAAGATCAATGAAATAGAGACAAATGAAACGATTTCTGTTTGTTTCCTCTGTTTGATAACTTTGTGAATCAAATATTTGCATAAAGTAGGTAGATACCTTTGCCATTTTAAAACATTATCTCATTTTAAACATATTAATCTACCAGAATTTTGATACCAGCCACAATTTTTTCAGTATTTGCTATGTGTCACACACTCTTTTAATTGTATGTTATTTGCTTTTATTCTCGTAACAAGCTTCGGAGGCGGTATTGCTGTGTCAATTTTACAGATGAAGAATCTGAGTCTAAGAAATTTGATGTTAAGCGATGTGCCTGAGGTCATTAGCTAGTTTTTAAAGGAGTTGTGATTCAAATCCATATCCATCTTTTTATACAAACGTTACTTGTTTGTTTTTCCTCCTTTATATTCTGAGTGCTTAGTACAATGCCAAGCACTTAGATGGTACTCAGTTCAGTTTCATTTGCCCTTTAAGATTTAATTTTAATTCTGTATGAGATTTGCTTCTGATAGTCGACATTCTTCTTTTCATACTGCATGTACTCATGTTCTTTCTCTTTTTTGTGTCTCAGTTTCCTTTCTCCATTCCATACCTCCGTGCCTCTTTATATAGTATGGCTATTGTATGGGATTATTTTAAAGATTCAGCAAAGTGATGTTTGTCAATGGCCTACCCTGGGGCCCACCATAAAGGCTATGATCAATAAGTGCTAGAAATCTTCTTTCTCTCTTTGAGTTGGGCCCAATACCTTCTTGGGCAGTCCTACAGCTCTGGATACCTGGACCAGCCATGGTGAGGCCACAGGAAAGGAGACATGTGATGGGATGAGTAGAATAATTCCCACCTCCCTTAAATTAATAGGATCTTCACATTTCTTTCCCCTATTAATGGTCCCCTTATTCAGTCTTTTGATACCTGCATATTAGTAAGAGTGAATCGAAACTGAAGGATAGAGAAGCAGTGCTGAAATTCCCAACAGTGCCAAACACTCACACTTGCTTTTGAATCCATTGGCAAAAAGAACTTATTTCTTTCTACTATATTTAGTATTTTGGTCATAGGTCCTGGAGCCTGGTATTTTTTTTTCCACTGAAAGTCCTTGAGGAAAGTGAGTTTGGGGGAAGAGATTATTTTAGATATACTTAATTGAAATAATTTGTGTCCTTAAAACCTGTGCAATGAAATAATATTTCTGTTTTGGTTAAATTGATACATATTGTGATATACTAGATTATTTTATATAAAAGAACAAAAGCTACAATTCACAATGAAGAATCTTTTAGAGTAAACCTTTTAAAACTGATTAATTTACCTCCTTTCTATTAATTTTGAATTCTGTGCTTTGGGTTTGCTTCAGGAAAGGCTACATGTAAAATTATTGTTCAGTCATGTTTCTGTGAGATACAGGGCTCAGTGGCAAAGCCTGTGGAGTGCCAGATAGGAAAATATAGTCACTTGGGTATAAGGAATAGACTAAATTCACTCCATAAATAAATAGATCTAAAATTTCATTTTGGTATGCCTGGCCATTCATTTCTATTGTTAGAGTGTCTGCAATAAGCTAGACACTATGTGAGATGGCAACCATGAATGCCATGTTCCCTCTCCTCCAGGGATCATGATTTAGTGATTGAGACATGCTCATGCAACATATAATAAAATACAACACCAAAAAGAAGTTTGGAGAAGGGAAACAAAGTTCAGTGGGAGAACAGAAGAGAGGGATAGTAATACATCTGAGGGAACCTTCCTTCCCTTATATATTCCTTCATCTGTTAAACAGTCAGACAGTTGATGAAGACCTAATATGAATCAAACACTATTGTAAGCACAGGTTATGGGGATAAAGTGGGGAATACACAATAGGTACTCAATATGTACTCGTTGAGTGCATGAGTTAATAAATAAACAAGTAAATACAAAATTTCTGCCCTTATGAATCTTGCATCTGTGGAGGAATCACACAATAAATAAAAATAAAACAATTTCAGGAGGAAGTAAATGTTATGAAGAAACATAAAATTTACTAACAATTAGAAAATAAAGGTGGGGGTAGTAATTTTACATCTTAACGCAGTTTTATAGAGTCAGAAGTTTTCAACCCAAACTTAAAAGTTGGGTAAAATTTTGGCAGGTAGAAAGGAAGGTTGAATTTCTTTCTCCTAAGTGCTACTCATATACCCTCTGTACTTTTACTGCTCTAGGGTTTTTAGTTTATTGGTGTGCCTTTATCAATGAAAGGGAGTCCATTAGGGTAGAGACCATGTTTCATGTATCTTTATATCCCAAGCACTGTGCTTAACATGACTTAAGTTCTAATGAATGTTTGTGGAATTGATCACTCCACATATAAGTAACAGAGTAAAATACTGAGACGGTTGAGGGTGTATTTGGAGATTTTAAATAGATTGATGTAACTGGTTTGTAGGTATTTGAAGGTGATACTAGGTGGCTGACTATATTATACTGAAGGTAGTTAGACTGGGTCCAGAGAGAAGACAGGCAGCCTGAAACTTAGGCTGAAGAGTTTGAATTTGAGTGGGGGAATCATTGAGTAAGATACTTGAAGGAAGAAACTTCTAGGTTTATAATTGTACTCAATGAGTACCAGAGCATCTAACACATCTAACACATCTAACAGCATAAATTTCATAAACACTGACACATCAAGTGCTGAATTAGTCAGTCATCAATTTTATAAGATTTGCCAGTTGTTTGAAAGTAAAGGAGAAGCAAAAGTCTAAAATAGATCAAACTTTTCAAATAAATGAGAGAATGGTAAAGGATGTAGTACATTCCAACTGTTGTCAGAGAGGATGTTATAAAATCTCCCTGACATCGGAAGTTCAGAGTTTTAAACCTCTAGGCAAAACCAGCAAAGTATAAAAGTTGTAACACAGAGGCATCTGGGCTATGCAGATGGATGAGTAAAGTAGTAGGAATTTGAAGAACTGGTCAGGGTTCCTAGGGGCTTCCTTCCATTCTTATCCCTTCTCCCCCATAAGGTAACTTCTCAGTTGGCACCTCTAGACTCTGTCTTTACTCCTTAAATTATTTGTGAATAAAAGGTGAAAGGAGAAATTCCAGATGAGGGGAAGAAGCAGGGAATCATATGTGAAGTGCTCTAAAAAACCAACCCTCTGAGAGAATTATGGTTGAAATACAAAGGTGAGAATGTCCAACTAATAATAATGAACCTTTTTTCCCAGAAATATTGTTCTCTCTTGCTTATTTTCATAGACTGACAAATCAACCAACATGTCTAATTGGCATTTGCAACCAACTGCATGATGCCAACCGAAGAAAAGCAGATTAATGTTGATCTGTAGAAACAAATTAGACTGCAGAATACAACATGTAAATAGCTGTCTTATTTATTTCTCATTCTGCGAGGAGTGGTTTTAATTTGCCTGCGAAAGCATTGTGGACTAAAAGGCCTTTTAGTTCACTTGCTTGAATGCCAGTAATAGACAGGGTAAAGCTGTTAAAAACAGCCAGCTACTACACAGACATTTAAAGAGAAGGGGGCCTTTTGAACATTTCCACAATCCAGAGTTATGGTTAGAATATCTATTATTGCTGGTCATGTACTCCAGCATAAATTTCATAAACAGTTGTCCAGTTTTGAAACTTGAAGCAGATGAAATTTACCTGAATAATAATTCTTAGGATATGGAAATACAGAGAGGAGAATGCCCTGTCATTCTTAAAGCTTTATTATTGATCTTTTAATAATTTTACTGACGTTCTAATTCATTCTAGATTAAAGCAGTGTAAGACTCTACTATTATGTTTAAGGGAGAAGAACATCTAGGCCTCTTAAGTATTCTGCTTAAAAATTTATTTTGACCAATACTTAAGAAGCAGTAGAAGTCACACTGAGAATCATCACTTATAAAGTATTTAGAAAAACATTTTTTTTCTTTCAATATAAAGGAACATTCTCATTTGCTTAGCTGGCCTTTTCCTATCAAAATGGTGGGGGTTTTCTAAATAAATTTTTACTTATTTATTTGTTTATCTATCTATTTATTTATCTATCTATTTATTTTTGGCTGTGTTGGGTTTTCATTGCTGCACGCAGGCTTTCTCTAGTTGTGACGAGAGGGGTCTATTCTTTGTTACAGTGAGCGTGCTTCTCTTCTCATTGCCGTGGCTTCTCTTGTTGCAGAGCACAGGCTCTAGGTATGCAGGCTTCAGTAGTTGTGGCATGCGGGATCAGTAGTTGTGGTGCACAGGCTCTAGAGCGCAGGCTCAGTAGTTGTGGCACACGGGCTTAGTTGCTTCGCGCCATGTGGGATCTTCCCGGACCAGGGCTCAAACCCCTGTCCCCTGCATTGGCAGGTGGATTCTTAACCACTGCGCCACCAGGGAAGTCCCTCAAAATGGTGTGTTTTAATTTGCAGTTGTGAGCACTAGTTTGTTCTTTCAAAGATGATTTCCCCATCACAAAGAGAGTAAGACATCAACATTGTTTCATTAAGCAAATCTGAGTTTACCTTCAGTTTACTTTCTCCTGAATTCAGAAACTTTTATAAGAGAAACTCTTGCCTGGTTGAAATCAAATAGTTTCATAAATTGTCCCTGTGGAAATAGAACTGAAATTCTCAGGGCTCACACTGAGGTTTACTTTCCCTTCTTTCCTTTCACTGTAATTCTGCTGCTCCATCAAAATATCACCATGCCCCCACCCAATAAAAAACACAGAAATCTAGTCACTTTACGAGTATGAAATAAGAAAACATTTTATTTTTCCATTTTACTTCTACTTCATATTAAACAAAAGAACAGAACATCTTAGAATTCCATTATCTGGAATTTATCTAGAAAATGGAGCAAGCTTTAAGAATACTCCTTATGACTTGTAATGATACCCTAATGTTCTAATCTATTTCTAGAGTAAGGCTACCTAAGACTCTTAAGACTCAGTGTACTATAGAATTAAGGGCTCATGTGTATGATTGCGTCGATGAACCAAAACTTGGACCCGCCTGACCCTTTGGTGGGAGTTGGCTGGTTGATCTAACAGTGAAGAGGCTGAGACTGGACTCACATGTTTCCTAGACATCGTGGTTTATTTCCTACAGTTTATAGGCAATGCTATGAGGCTCACAGGAAGAACGTTGAGTTATTTAACTGCTAAGAAGCAGAGTTGGGATTTTATATTCATGCTGCCTTATATATTAGGAGAATCTCTAGTTGGGCTTGACAAAATATTTTGAGGGTTATATGCAGCAATGGGCAAATCCCAAGTAGCTAACAGAACTCTGGATTAAAGACCAAACCATCAGGCACTGGGAGAATTGACAAAAGTTAGAAGTGTTATTTTTAAAAGGAAGGCTATTGTTAATCCTTGTGGGATAAAACAACCAGTGAAATAACTTCTAATAGAATTTTACTAGAAGTGCCATACATTTTTATAAAGGGAAATGTTATAAGTGAAAAAAAAATTCAGTATATTATAGTCTGAAACATAGAAACACCCCATGCTGTATTTAGAGATGAAGCTCTTGTGAGTTTCTATGCTTGTGACAGTTTTCTTTCCTGAATAATGTTTTTGTTTGATCAGTTGATATCACACAACTTAGAGAGTTAGAGAAGCAAAGGTAAGCACGCTAGAGCCTTAACACCTTACACATTGCAGATTTGGTTTTGTGATGGTGGTAGTTGGGCGTTTATGAAGAAAGTTATTTATAAAAAGAACTCCTGCTAAAGTACCATATATATATATAATTTAAGTTTGAAGTACTTATAAATTGTTTATGAGGGTCCTCTGCCCATTTTTCAATCAGGTTTTTTTTTTGATGTTGAGTTGTAGGAGTTCTTTATATTTATATTTATATAAGATATAAAATATCTTATATTTTGGGTATTAACCCCTTATCAGATAAATCATTGCAAATATCTTCTCCCATGCAGTAGGTTTCCTTTACATTTTGTTGATAGTTTCATTTGCTGTGCAAAAGCTTTTTAGTTTGATGTAGTCCCATTTGTTTATTTTTGCTTTTGTTTCCCTTGCCTGAGGAGGCATATCCAAAAAAGTATTACTAAGAACAGTGTCAAAGAGCGTACTGCCTGTGTTTTATTCCAGTGAATTTTATGGTTTCAGATCTTATAATTAAGCCTTTAATCCATTTTGAGTTTATTTTTATATATGGTGTGAGAAAGTCGGTAAAGTACTATATTATTTAAGTTTTCAGTACTTAGAAATTGCCATTAACTCTAGCTCATGTTTATTATAATATTCTGCACATTTGTTAACTGCTAAAATTACTATTCATCAGGATTAAAGAGGCAAACTGGATAACCAATAACTTGAGTTTTAAATCCAAGTGCCTCATTTCAGATCACTCTTTCAATTGAGTAAGTATTTATTAAGCAGCAACTGTGTGCAAGACACTGTTTCTAAGTCCAAGGGTTATGGTAGTGAGTAAGACAGACAAGGTCTTGGTTTGCGTGGATTTTACATTTCGGTGGGAGGTAGTGAACAACAAACTATTACATGTAAGTGCAAGAGGTGACATATACTTTGACAAAAAATGAAGCAGAGATTGTCATGGGAAGGGGGACAATTTTAGACAGAGTGGTGGTCAGGAAAGGTCTCTTTTAGGAATTATTTTTAGTAGATAACTAAAGAGTGAAGGCTCTGCTAGTTCATATGATGCTGGTGAGTAAATTTCCAAGGACACCTCTTCCTTTGTGGGACCCAGCTCTGTTCTGGGATTGATTTCTCAGTGCCCCATATTTGGGCTGGATTTTATACTGTACCACTTCTAAGCCATCTGCCTTCATGCAGTGGTTAAATTTCCCAACTATACGTGGCAGCCCTGGAAGCAAAGAAGAGAAGCATGAGAAAGCGCCAGGGGAAGCTTTTCAGGCAGAGAGTAAAAACACCTGTAGAAAATATCTTGAGTTGGGAATAAAGTTGGTATATTTAAGAAATAGCAAGAAATCTAGTATGTCTGGAGCAGAGTAATTGAAGAGAAGAGAGGGGTTATTTAATCTCAGTAAACTTCAGGATAATCTGATTTCAAAGGAGAATGCTTGGACTGATTTTCATTCATCTTTTCATGTATTAATTTAAACATATTCATTACATTTAGAAAGAAAGATAGATCGATCGATAGATAGATAATGTTTCTTCATTTTCAAGTGGTAGAAACCAAGTTTGACCTCATTAATCAAATACCTTTGAGTAAATTGTCAATGGAAAGAAATTTTAGAAGGGATATTATTTGCTCACAGAATCAAGGGGAGGTTGAAGAATCAGCTGTAAGCAAGTAAAAACCAAGACAGTGCTGGAGAAGAAGGGAGAGAGAACTACAGGAAGAAATGGTCTCTTAACAGAAATACTTTGTTCAGGGCTCAGGGCCTGAGTCTAAAATGGATGAAATCCAATTATTTTTACATTTTTGTTTATTCTTTTTCTTTTGTTCATGATTTCGAGACGGTAATATTCAGTAGATCCAGGTTGGAGCCTGAGATTATTCCTTTATCAAGTGCAGGGTTAAGCTCCTGACTGCGATCCCAACAGACTTTACCCAAGGAGGGACCATGCTGTCATTCAGAGGGAGAATGGATGCTGACTAGCCAAGTACCAGAAATATTTAATATAATATGTCAAAAAGAGCACTAAGCATATAAGATACACTCATGAATAATTCAGTTTCTGCCAAGAAAAGTCTGTTGATGAGTTCAGGGACATAACTAAGTATACTTCGTTATTAATATCCATTTGGAAAAGAGATTGCAAGGAATGAAGAGTAGGGAGGCTGACACCAGGGCAGTAAAATGAATATAAAGAAAAGGAGACATATTTGAAAAAAATCAAAATCTGGGGACTGATTGGAAGTGAACAATAAGGGAAATGGAGTCGGAGAATTTTGGAGGCGTAGTTACATTCTGCAGTTGGGTGACTGGGTGACATTAACCAAAACTGGTACTAATGGAAGCAGCAGATTGCAGCAAGAAGAGAGAATAAGCATAGTCCTCCTTGACATATAAATTCAATGTGCATCTGAGCTTCCACATGGATATGACAATTAGGAAGCTAGAATTTTGGTCTGGAGCTCAGGAGGGAGATCTTAGCTGAGGATATAGATTTGAGACTCTTCAGAGTATGAATTAAATGGAAAGAAATACAGCTGTTAAGGGAGACAGCAGAGTTGCAGAGTCAATTAGAGAGAATAGCAAATATAACTTAGAAAGTTAGCATGTTTTCTATCATGAGTTACCAGTGTGCAACTTTCTTTTTCAATTTATATCACCAAAATGTATTCATTCAATTAGTTTTTAACATCTTTATTGGAGTATAATTGTACAATGTTCTGTTAGTTTCTGCTGTGTAAAAAGTGAATCAGCTATACGTATACATATATCCCCATAACCCCTCCCTCTTGCGTCTCCCTCCCACCCTCCCTATCCCACCCCCTAGGTGGTCACAAAGCCCCAAGCAGATCTCCCTGTGCTATGTGGCTGCTTCCCACTAGCTATCTATTTTACATTTGGTAGTGTATATATGTCCATGCCACTCTCTCACTTTGTCCCAGCTTACCCTTCCCCCTCCCCGTGTCCTCAAGTCCAATCTCTATGTCTGTGTCTTTATTTCTGACCTTCCCCTAGGTTCTTCAGAACCATTTTTTTTTTTTTTTTTAGTTTCCATATATATGTGTTAGCATACAGTATTTTTTTTCTCTTTCTGACTAACTTCAGGCTCTGTGACAGACTCTAGGTCCATTCACCTAACTACAAATAACTCAATTTCATTTCTTTTTATGGCTGCGTAATATTCCATTGTATATATGTGCTGCATCTTCTTTCTCCATTCACCTGTCGATGGACACTTAGGTTGCTTCCAGGTCCTGGCTATTGTAAACAGTGCTGCAATGAACCTTGTGATACATGACTCTTTTGGAATTATGCTTTTCTCAGGGTATATGTCCAGTAGTGGGATTGCTGGGTCATATGGTAGTTCTATTTTTAGATTTTAAGGAACCTCCATACTGTTCTCCATAGTGGCTGTATCAATTTACAGTCCCACCAACAATGCAAGAACGTTCCCTTTTCTCCACACCCTCTCCAGCATTTATTGTTTGTAAATTTTTTGATGATGGCCATTCTGACTGGTGTGAAGTGTTACCCCACTGTAGTTTTGATTTGCATTTCTCTGATGATTAGTGATGTTGAGCATCCTTTCATGTCTTTGTTGACAATCTGTATATCTTCTTTGGAGAGATGTCTATTTAGGTCTTCTGCCCATTTTTGGATTGGGTTGTTTGTTTTTCTGATATCGAGCTACATAAGCTGCTTGTATGTTTTGAAGATAAATCCTTTGTCCGTTGCTTCATTTGCAAATATTTTTTTCCCATTCTGAGGGTTGTCTTTTTGTCTTGTTTATGGTTTCCTTTTCTGTGCAAAAGCTTTGAAGTTCCATTACGTCCCATTTGTTTATTTTTGTTTTTATTTCCATTACTCTAAGAGGTGGGTCAAAAAGGATCTTGCTGTGATTTATGTCATAGAGTGTTCTGCCTACGTTTTCCTCTAAGAGTTTTATAGTGTCTGGCCTTACATTTAGGTCTTTAATCCATTTTGAGTGTATTTTTGTGTTTGATGTTAGGGAGTGTTCTAATTTCATTCTTTTACATGTAGCTGTTCAGTTTTCCCAGCACCATTTATTAAAGAGGCTGTCTTTTCTCCATTGTACCTTCTTGACTCCTTTATCAAAGATAAGGTGACCATATGTACATGGGTTTATCTCTGGGCTTTCTATCCTGTTCCATTGATCTATATTTCTGTTTTCGTGTCAGTGCCATACTGCCTTGATTACTGTAGCTTTGTAGTATAGTCTGAAGTCAGGGAGTCTGATTCCTCCAGCTCCGTTTTTCTTCTCAAGATTGCTTTGGCTATTCGGGGTCCTTTGTGTTTCCATACAAATTGTGAAATTTTTTGTTCTAGTTCTGTGAAAAATGCCATTGGTAGTTTGATAGGGATTGCATTGAATCTGTAGATTGCTTTGGGTAGTGTAGTCATTTTTAAAATGTTGATTCTTCCAGTGCAAGAACATGATATATCTCTCCATCTGTTTGTATCGTCTTTAATTTCTTCCATCAGTGTCTTATAGTTTTCTGCATATAGGTCTTTGTCTCCTTAGGTAGGTTTATTCCTAGGTATTTTATTCATTTTGTTGCAGTGGTAAATGGGAGTGTTTCCTTAATTTCTCTTTCAGATTTTTCATCATTAGTGTATAGGAATGCAAGAGATTTCTGTGCATTAATTTTATGTCTTGCTACTTTACCAAATTCATGGATTAACTCTAGTAGTTTTTTGGTAGCATCTTTAGGATTCTCTATGTATAGTATCATGTCATCTGCAAACAGTGACAGTTTTACTTCTTTTCTGATTTGGATTCCTTTTATTTCTTTTTCTTCTCTGATTGCTGTGGCTAAAACTTCCAAAACTATGTTGAATAATAGTGGTGAGAGTGGGCAAACTTATCTTGCTCCTGATCTTAGTGGAAAAGGTTTCAGTTTTTCCCCATTGAGAACAATGTTGGCTGTGGGTGTGTCATATATGGCCTTTATTACATTGAGTTAATTTCCTTCTATGCCTACTTTCTGGAGGGAGTTTATCATAAATGGGTGTTGAATTTTGTCGAAAGCTTTTTCTGCATCTATTGAGATGATCATATGGTTTTTCTCCTTCAATTTGTTAATATGGTGTATCACATTGATTGATTTGCGTATATTGAAGAATCCTTGCATTCCTGGGATAAACCCCACTTGATCATGGTGTATGATCCTTTTAATGTGCTGTTGGATTCTGTTTGCTAGTATTTTGTTGAGGATTTTTGCATCTATGTTCATCAGTGATAGTGGTCTGTATTTTTTTCTGTGTGTGACATGTTTGTCTGGTCTTTGTATCAGGGTGATGGTGACCTTGTAGAATGAGTTTGCGAGTGTTCCTCCCTATCCTATATTTTGGAAGAGTTTGAGAAGGATAGGTGTTAGCTCTTCTCTAAGTGTTTGATAGAATTCGCCTGTGAAGCCATCTGGTCCGGGGCTTTTGTTTGTTGGGAAATTTTTAATCACAGTCTCAATTTCAGTGCTTGTGTTTGGTCTGTTTATATTTTCTATTTCTTCCTAGTTCAGTCTCTGAAGTGTGTGCTTTTCTAAGAATTTGTCCATTTCTTCTACGGTTTCCATTTTATTGGCATATAGTTGCTTGTAGCAATCTCTTATGATCCTTTGTATTTCTGCAGTGTCCTTCCTTTTTTTCTTGATGACTCTGTCTAATGGTTTATCAACTTTATTTTCTCAAAGAACCAGCTTTTAGTTTTATTGATCTTTGCTATCGTTTCCTTCATTTGTTTTTCATTATTTCTGATCTGATCTTTATGATTTCCTTCCTTCTGCTAACTTTGTGGGGTTTTTGTTCTTCTTTCTCTCTTTGCTTTAGGTGTAAGGTTAAGTTGTTTATTTGAGGTTTTTCTTGTTTCTTGAGGTAGGACTGTGTTTCTATAAACTTCCCTCTTAGAAACGCTTTTGCTGCATCCTATAGGTTTTGGACCGTTGTGTTTTCATTGTCACTTGTTTCTAGGTATTTTTTGATTTCTTCAGTGATCTCTTGATTATTTAGTAGCATATTGTTTAGCCTCCATGTGTTTGTATTTTTTAGTATTTTTTTTCCTGTAATTGATTTTTAACCTCATAGTGTTGTGGTTGGAAAACATGCTTGATGTGATTTCAATTTTCTTAAATTTTCCAAGGCTTGATTTGTGACCCAAGATGTGATCTGTTCTGGGGAATGCTCTGTGTGCACTTGAGAAAAAATTGTAGTCTTCTGCTTTGGGGTGGAATGTCCTATAAATATTAGTTAAGTCTATCTGGTCTATTGTGTCATTTAAAGCTTTTGTTTCCTTATTTATTTTCTGTCTGGCTGATCTGTCTATTGGTGTAAGTGGGGTGTTAAAGTCCTCCACTATTATTGTTACTGTCTATTTCCCCTTTTATTGCTCTTAGCATTTGCCATATGTATTGAGGTGCTCCTATGTTGGGTGCATAAATATTTAAAATTATTATGTTTTCTTCTTGGATTGATCCTTTGATCATTATATAATGTCCTTCCTTATCTCTTGTAACAGTCTTTATTTTAAAGTCTATCTTATCTGATATGAGTATTGCTACTCTGACTTTCTTGTGATTTCCATTTGCATGGAATACTTTTTTCTATCCCCTCACTTTCAGTCTGTTATGTGTCCCTAGGTCTGAACTGAGTCTCTTGTAGACAGCATATATACGGGTCTTGTTTTTGTATCCATTCAGCAACTCTGTGTCTTTTGATTGGAGCATTTAATCCATTTGCATTTAAGGTCATTATTGATATGTATGTTCCTATTACCATTTTCTTAATTGTTTGGGGTTTGTTGTTGTAGGTCTTTTCCTTCTCTTGTTTTTCTTGCCTAGAGAAGTTCCTTCAGCATTCGTTGTAAAGCTGGTTTGGTGGTGCTGAATTCTCTTAACTTTTGCTTGTCTGTAAAGGTTTTAATTTCTTGGTTGAATCTGAATGAGCTCCTTGCTGGGTAGAGTAATCTTGGTTGCAGGTTTTTCTCCTTCATCTCTTTAAATATGTCCTGCCACTCCCTTCTGGCCTGCAGAGTTTCTGCTGAAAGATCAGCTGTTAACCTTGTGGGGAGTCCCTTGTATGTTATTGGTTGCCTTTCCCTTGCTGCTTTTAATATTGTTTCTGTGTATTTAATTTTTGATAGTTTGATTAATATGTGTCTTGGCATGTTTCTCCTTGGATTTATCCTGTATGGGACTCTTTGCACTTCCTGGACTTTAGTGACTATTTCCTTTCCCATATTAGGGAAGTTTTCAACTATAATCTCTTCAAATATTTTCTCAGTCCCTTTCTGTTTGACTTCTTCTGGGACCCCTATAATTCTAATGTTGGTGCATTTAATGTTGTCCCAGAGGTCTCTGAGACTTTCCTCAATTCTTTTCATTCTGTTCTCTTTATTCTGGTCTGCGGTAGTTATATCCAGTATTTTATCTTCCAGGTCACTTATCTGTTCTTCTGCCTCAGTTATTCTGCTATTGATTCCTTGTAGAGAATTTAAAATTTCATTTATTGTGCTGTTCATCATTGTGTGTTTGCTCTTTAGTTCTTCTAGGTCCTTGTTAAACATTTCTTGTATTTTCTCCATTCTATTTCCAAGAGTTTGGATCATCTTTACTATCATTACTCTGAATTCTTTTTCAGGTAGACTGCCTATTTCCTCTTCATTTGTTTGGTCTGGTGGGTTTTTACCTTGCTCCTTCTTCTGCTGTTTATTTCTCTGTCTTGTCTTTTGCTTAACTTACTGCATCTGGGGTCTCCTTTTTACAAACTGCAGGTTTGTAGTTCCCGTTGTTTTTGGTGTATGCCCCAGACACCAGAGTGGGTAAGGTTGGTTCAGTGGATTGTGTAGGTTTCCTGGTGAAGGGGACTGGAGCCTGTGTTCTGGTGATTGGGGCTGGATCTTGTCTTTCTGATGGGCAGGACCACGTCCGGTGGTATGTTTTGGGGTGTCTGTGACCTTATTATGATTTTAGGCAGCCTCTCTGCTAACGGGTGAGGTTGTGTTCCTGTCTTGCTAGTTGTTTGGCATAGGGTTTCCAGCACTGTAGCTTGTTGGTTGTTGAATGGAGCTGGGTCTTAGCATTGAGATGGAGATCTCTGGGAGAGCTTTTGATGTTTGATATTATGTGGGGCTGGGAGGTCTCTGGTAGGTCAATGTCCTGAACTCAGCTCTCCCACCTCAGAGGCTCAGGCCTGACACCCGGCTGGAGTACCAAGACCGTGTCAGCCACATGGCTCAGAAGAAAAGGGAGAAAAAAAAAGCAAGGCAGAAAAATAATTAATTAATTAATTAATTTTAAAAAACGTATTATTAAAATAAAAAAATAAAATTGTCATAAAAAAAGAAGAGAGCAACCAAACCAATTAACAAATCCACCCGTGATAACAAACGCTAAAAACTAAACTAAAATAAACATAAAAATCAGAAACTAGTCAGTTGCACACAGCAAACTACAAGTCTACAGTTGCTCCCAAAGTCCACTGCCTCAAGTTAGGGATGATTCGTTGTTTGTTCAGGTATTCCCCAGATGCAGGGTACATCAAGTTGATTGTGGAGATTTAATCCGCTGCTCCTGAGGCTGCTGGGAGAGATTTCCCTTTCTCTTCTTTGTTCACACAGCTGCTGGGGTTCAGCTTTGGATTTGGCCCCGCCTCTGTATGTAGGTCGCCCTCTGGCATCTGTTCTTTGCCCACACAGGACGGGGTTAAAGGAGCCACTGATTCGGGAGCTCTTGCTCACTCAGGTCAGGGGGAAGAGAGGGGTATGGATATGGGGCGAGCCTGCGGCGGCAGAGGCCAGTGTGACATTGCAACAGTCTGAGGTGCGCCGTGTGTTCTCCCAGGGGATTTGTCCCTGGATCACAGGACCCTGGCAGTGGTGGGCTGCACAGGCTCCCAGGAGTAGAGGTGTGGACAGTGACCTGTGCTTGCACACAGGATTCATGGTGGCAGCAGCAGCAGCCTTAGCATTTCATGCCCATCTCTGGTGTCCGTGCTGATATCAGCAGCTTGTGCCCATCTCTGGAGCTCATTTAGGTGGTGTTCTGAATCCCTTCTCCTTGCACACCCCCAAAAAATGCTCTCTTTCCTCTTAGGTAGTTCCAGACCTTTTCCAGATTCCCTCCTGGCTAGCTGTGGCGCACTAGCCCCTTTCAGGCTGTGTTCACGCAGCCAACCCCAGTCCTCTCCCTGGGATCCGACCTCCGAAGCCGGAGCCTCAGCTCCCAGCCCCGCCCGCCCCGGCGGGTGAGCAGACAAGCCTCTCAGGCTGATGAGTGCCGGTTGGCACCGATCCTCTGTGCGGGAATCTCTCTGCTCTGCCCTCCGCGCCCCTGTGGCTGTGCTCTCCTCCGTGGCTCCGAAGCTTACCCTTGCGCCCATTCCCCGTCTCCACCAGTAAAGGGGCTTCGTAGTGTGTGGAAACCTTTCCTCCTCCACGGCTCCCTCCCACTGGTGCAGGTCCCACCCCTATCCTTTTGTCTTTGTTTATTCTTTTTTCTTTTGCCCTACCCAGGTATGTGAGGACTTTCTTGCCTTTTGGGAGGTCTGAGGTCTTCTGCCAGTGTTCAGTAGGTGTCCTGTAGGAGTTGTTCACATGTAGATGTATTTCTGATGTATCTGTGGGGAGGAAGGTGATCTCTACATCTTACTCCTCTGCCATCTTGAAGGTCCTCCCAGTGTGCATCTTGAAGAAAGTATTTCCCTAAACGCCTGGAAGTTAAACAGGCCAATGACATTTAAACAATAAAGAGAATGTTTGTTTGCTTTTGTTGTGCATCGAACACATTACTAGTCTTCAGTTGTATATGGTGGGGCATAGTATTCAAAGCACATTCAGGATTGGACACAAACCTCAGTTCACATCTTACTTATACTTTTTTATGTGGATAAATCACTTGAAACTTATGGGACTCAGTTTTCCCAACCTTAAAGTGAGCATAAAATATCCAAATCACCAAATAATTCAGAAGATTATGTGAGAAATTCACATTCACGAAATGAGGCCCCAGTTTGAGTGTGAGAAGTACTTAGAAACATCTGACATCTGACAACTGGGTAAAGGGAACTATGACAGAGAGCTGTTTATGTCATGACTGAGAGATTCCTTGTGAAAAACCTCCAGTGAGGGGCCTGCTGGTGGTTAGGAATTGCCCATGCTCCAAAAGACTCCTGGGAGCAGTGCTGCAGATGGCAATATGCAGGAGAGCCACGGGGCCACCCATAAGAAAGGACTGACTCATGTCACCTGACATGGGATGGGAAGATGAGCAGACTTAGTAAAGAACTGCTGTCAGCAGAGGGAATTGCTGGTCTTGGTGTAGTGTGGTGGCTTTGCCTTCGTTATATCCTTAACCCACTCTAGCTATAAACACACATACGTACATACGTACATATATGTGGCCTAAGGAGAGAGGGCTCAAAGTGAAATTCACAAGAGCTATTCTACTAATGCTTTAGACAGTGAGGCCTGGACACATCTCAAAGAAAGTAGTGGGAAGGGAAGAGCCCCCCCTGCAGGCAGGGACTGTATTGACACCTGCTATTCCTGAAAGGAAAGGGGCTACCTTCATGCTGCCTGGGGGGATTGTAATACCCTGAAGGGCAGGAAGGAAGAGAACTGAAGGATCCAGGGTGGCCATTGGAG
The DNA here is from genome assembly GCF_000442215.2 of Lipotes vexillifer. NCBI lineage: Eukaryota > Metazoa > Chordata > Mammalia > Artiodactyla > Lipotidae > Lipotes > Lipotes vexillifer. The sequence continues at coordinate 316,783 of NW_006787716.1, read as the reverse complement.
GAGTCATAGGACTCTGCACAGCAACAGTGGTGGTACCAGCAGGAA
>NW_006787716.1:315842-316663 GCF_000442215.2 Lipotes vexillifer | reverse complement strand
AGCAGGAATCTGTTTGCTTCTGGTCACACAGGAGACATCCCTGAGCCCCCCCAGAAACACACACACAGAGCCACCCGTCAAAGGCCAGGACATGAGACCCATGAGGGAGGAAATGTGAAAAATAAGACCTTATGAATACTATTACACCCACTGAATGAATTTTTATAAATATAAAGCTCTTAGCTCAGGCCCTGATATATAGTAAGTAATTTGGGGTAGAAGCCGATTTACTATGATGAATCCACTTTTCCTATATTGGGAAGGTTTATTTGTACATTTGGGTTTCTGCCAAACTTAACTCATTGATGAAAAGAAAAACAAATGATAAAGGATGCAGCAAGAAAATCACATAAGGTGACACTAGTATATCAAAGGGAGGTAGAAAGGGTTTCACCATTGGTTTGCAGGGCTGTGGCAGTCCCATCAGGAAGCTTCTAGCTACGCCTCCAAGGCTCAGGCTATGTATACTCAGAGACATTGGCACACCAACTACACTGTAATTGACAAATCAAGGAAGATTAGCCTTAACTTTTCTTAATTAAAATAATAATTATGATACCCAAACCATGAAGAAGGCAGGTTGCCTTCTCCCCAGAATGTGCTAACATATAAAGAAAGGGAATGGGATTTAATGAGGTCTACTGCATTTGACCCAATTAAATCCTCAATCTCCTGTCTCTCAGCCTCAATTTGGCCTCTGCAGCTCGTAAATAGTTACCAGGATTTGCTCATTGACAAGGCCACAGTAGGAAATATGTTTCTTGCCCTCACTGCATATTATGATTGACAGCATAATCTGCAAGAATGTTGTGGTGTCAGGA
>NW_006787716.1:310165-315799 GCF_000442215.2 Lipotes vexillifer | reverse complement strand
GGAATGCCATGATATATGTGAGATTTCTGTACTGCCTACCAGACTTCTCTTAATTGTGATAAAGTACTCTTTTACTTAATATTTAGAATAGAAATTTATTAGAGTGCACTGCAGCTTGAAAAGGTTAGAATTGTTTTGTGAAACTTTTGTTTCAGGTATGTGGGTGTATGTTGTATATGTGCACATGTGCACATACATGTTAGGTCATCATGTAAAATCTATATTTTACTGTGTTATCATCAAAAAAATAATTGAAAAATACTGTTGCATCTGATCTGTATCACTCATTCTTAACATTTATGTATAAAGCTTTTCAAAAATCTAAGTAAAATTATGAAACTGCTTCTGAGAAAATGCACATATTCAAAATTTTGCATAAAATTTCATTTAGTATCTGGACCCCTTAATAAATATCCATAACACAGGCTAACTCTTTTTTTTTGTAATGGACACTTAGTGAGGTTATTCCCTTTGCATGAAAAAGGTCAAGGAGGTAATGAAACATCTCTTTAATATGCACACATATGCACACACACAGACACACACACACACACACATACATACATCCCAAAACAAAGGATAAGAATCCCATAAGTGAAATGCAATTTAGGGGGATAATTGTTATTACCTCTATTGTATAGGAGAGTAAATTAATGACTATACAATGCCTAGAACATAGCAGTTATTCAGTAAATACTGTATATTAAATGAAATCTTCAACCTACTTATTTTAGACACATAAATCAAAATTACTTAGCAACTTCTAGTGAAGTTAGCCATAATTATGGCAAAAACTGTAATATATTACAGTTGAGTTTTCAGTGAATAGGGAATAAGTTATTCTGTAGAGAATCCACTCGCAAAAGTAACTGCTTTGTAAGAAGTGTAGTGTTTCGCGTTCCTCCATTTCTTCCCTCACTTTTACACATAATTTTACAAGAGATTTTTTTTTTAATTTTTAATATTTCTTTTATTTACCTTGTTTATTTTGTTTGGCTGCATTGGGTCTTAGTTGCGGCACGCGGGCTTCTCTCTAGTTGCGGCATGTGGGTTTTCTCTCTCTAGTTATGGTGCGTGGGCTCCAGAGCACATGGGTTCTGTAGTTTGCAGCATGCAGGCTCTCTAGTTGAGGCACTCGAGCTCAGTAGTTGTGGCATGTGGGCTTAGTTGCTCCACGGCATGTGGGATCTTAGTTCCCTGACCAAGGATCGAACCCTGCATTGGAAGGCAGATACTTTACCACTGGACCACCAGGGAAGTCCCTTACCCATTATTTTAAAAGGGAATGTAAAACACTTCTTAGGCAAAAGTGATTTCTTCTGAGGAATGCTTGGGCATGGTATACACGATCTTTTTCAAATCTTATAACCAGGCATGACACGATCTTGGCTTTAATTATATAACACATTGTGTTATGGTTTTTATATGGTTTTCACTCAAAAATAACTTAAGACATCACCATTAACAGAATTTCACCTGAGCCAAAAATGATCTTGGCAAAGTCTTTAAAATTATTCACTGTGTGTGTGCTTTCAAATAGAGAAATCAAACTTCTGAATTAAATTCAGATTACAGGTGTAAAATTTCAAGATAGTATTAAAATGCCTCTCTAAGGAAAAAAATGCACAGCATGATGAAGATTCAAGAAAAGGTAGATTGAAGGATGTAAAAACTTCCTCCTTTCTGAATGTGTTCTTCAAACTTCATTTTTATTTTTCCCACATCCCTGACTGCACTGATAAAATATCTGTTCACTGGATCTCTTCACCCCGTCGACATTTGGCTTTATGACAACTTTGGGTCTTGCCCCAGAACACCAGTCCTTATTATCTGGAAGACCTTTCAGAAGGCACTAACATTTATTGAGTCTGTGTGGTGCTGTTGTAGAGCTTTACAGACAGCATGTCCTTTAATCCTTACAGAAATTCTCTGAAGTTTTATCACCCTTCTGATGCTCATGGCTCTGAAAAGTGTTTTACTGTGGTTTCAACTCACCTTCCTCCTAAAACAGGATTTCTGACATTAGCATGAAGACATCTTCCCTGGGGATGTTGAAATTTGAAGGTGGAGTCCTTGGGTCTGCATTGTAAACAAACTCCCCAGGTAATTCTAGTAAAGGTGGTCCACAGACCACAGTTTAAGAAACTCTATTTTAATGTTGGTAGATATCTCTTAAGAACCTTTCTTTGGTATCAAAATGATGGCTGTGTTTGATTTGGTTTTTTTCTTTTTCTTTCATTTTCTTTTTTTAATGTTGTGGGTGGTTCAGAGCTTAAATTAAACTGATTAAAATGAAGTGATCCCCTTACATAGAATATAATTTAAAAATAGAATATCTGTCCTGAAATTTGCCTTTAGATGAGACTCCAAAATTTTTATTTTTATCAGCTCATTAGAAAGCCAAACTTCCTTTAGATCTTTCCTTTTCCTTTGAGTCATTCACCAGGTTCTAACGCTAGAAATTCCTCCAGATGTAGTCTGCTTCACTCCTGCCAGTATAAGCAGGGCTATACGGAAAGCTCAGTGATTTCTGACAATTTTAGTTAGATATATTACTGGCTGGCTGCATAGGGAATGGGTGAGTGACATAGAGCAAATCCATTTGCCTTTCAGTGGATATTGTAACATATTTCAGATTTGGAAGAGATGAACTGGCATTCCCAGAAAAAGTACGCTTTTCCCTTTACTTAGCGTTGATCACAATACACAGTGGCAAGTGCAGTGTGGTACGGCACGATGGCTTCATCTCACTTCCCTTTTTTTTCCATAACGTCGTAGCATATTCTTTAGATCAAAAAACTGTTATCGATTTATTTTATCCCATCATGTCATCGTGGAAATGGTTGGAGAACAGCAGTCTGCAGGGCTTTGTAGTTTGTAGGTTTCTCAGTGCGTTGACTACAAGGATTATAGTGACATGACTTTCATCAACACTGACAGATCTTGGGCTGTGTAGATAGAAGGATGATGCTCAGATCACAGAAGGAAATGGCTCAAAGAATATAAGAAATGATGTAGCTGTTTTTGAGTAGAAGAACAGTTTCCACACTCAGAAAGTCATTAAGGTGGTATTTTTATTGCAGCATAACTTGACATATACTGAGACTCATGTTTTCTTTATTTCACTATTCTACTTCTCTTCTTCCTTTCAGGTATTATGATCAGATGGTACTTGTGTTCAAACCCTCTTTGAAGTTAGGCAGGGCCATGTGACTTGCTTTGGCATGTGAGCAAACAAATTGTGTGTGTTGAGCATATTTTTTACCTGTCATTGCCAAGGAGGAAGCTTTTTCTTAATTTATTAAGCTGTAGTTGATTTACAATATTGTGTTAAATTTGGGTGTACAGCTCCAGATTCTTTTCCATTATAGATTATTAGGAGAGACTGAATATAGTTCCATGTGCTATACAATAAATCCTTGTTGTTTATCTTTTTTATATATAGTGGTATGTATCTTTTAATCCCATACTCCTCATGTATCCCTCCCCCTCCGCTTTCCCCTTTGGTATGCAAAAATTTGTTTTCTATGTCTGTGAGTCTGTTTCTGTTTTGTAAATAAGTTGATTTGTATTTTTTTTTGTTTCCACATATAAATCATATCATGTACTATTCATCTTTTCCTGCTTGACTTACTTCCCTTAGTACGATAATCTCTAGGTCCATCCATGTTGCTGCAAATGGCAATATTCCATTCTTTTTTATGGCTGAGTAATATTCATATATATGTGTATGTATATATATATACCACTTCTTCTTTATCCGTTCTTCTGTCAGTGGACATTTAGGTTTCTTCCATGTCTTGGCAATTGTAAACAGTGCTGCAATGAACATTGCAATGAACATTGGGGTGCATGTATCTTTTTGAATTAGAGTTTTCATCTTTTCAGGATATATGCCCAGCAGTGGGATTGCTGGATCATATGGTAACTCTATTTTTAGTTTTTTAAGGAACCTCTAGACCATTTTCCATAGTGGCTGCACCAATTTACATTCCCATCGACAGTGTAGGAGGGTTCCAAGGAGGAAGCTTTAAATACAAAATCAATGCAAAGTTCTGCTGTGCCTCTTTCTACCTGCCCCAATGATTGTGGAAATAAGTATTCAAGTGGAACCTTCTGAATCTCTTCACTGAGTAGTTATGATGATCAGAACCTCCTTCAACTCACACTGGATATAGAACCAATTAAAAAAATACATCTTTATGTGTTGAGTGACTGAGATTTGGCAGGGGGTGGTTATACTGCAGCATAATCAGACCTATGATGATTGACACCCATATGTTCTTCATAATCATTATAAGAATTGGCATTTGGTGTTGCATTGAGCAGAATACATTTGGAGACCTCTAAGGATTAACTGTATGACTTTTAGATTAGTGAAGGTTTTGGAGCCTGCACCACAGGAGGAGCTATTGAAGTATTGAGAGATATTTAGCTTGGAGAAAAGGCTTATGGGAATCTTGGTAAGTGATTTAAACTCATAATGTCCCACCAGATTAAGAAAAAAATAGTATATTAAAATGTGTTTCCTATATTTGCTTAGGGCAGACCTAGACAAATTAGTAGTGTTTATGAAGATATAAACTCAAAGTAAGGGCAAATAATTTTTCTAACAATTACAGATGTCAGAAATCACAACAGAGCATCTTGTAATATCTTGAGCTTCTCATCAGAGGTATAATTAGGGAAATACTGTATGATCGTGACTCATAGAAATGGTTTAAAATAAAGGTTAGGTGTGTGGGCTCTGGAATGCCTGGGTACAATAGCAGGCTGAACCACTTACTAGGTGAATGATCTTGGGCAAATTACTTAACCTTTCTATGCTTCACTTTCCTCCTGTGTAAAATGGAGTTGATGATGATCATAGGGATATCTGCCTTAGTCTCACGGTGGGGATTATATGAATGAAATCAAGTGAAACATTGAGAACAGTGCCTGGTACTAGGTAAACCATTAAGAGCTGTTAGCGATTATTATTATAATGTTTCAAAGGAAATTTGTAGATTTTAGATTGGTTAAGAGATAGAATTAGATAAACTCTATCATTTCTTTGAATCCAAGAAACTGTTTTTGGCCCTTGAATAAATATGTCATACAGTAGTTGTAGAAACTAGTTTCTTATAGGTCTCTCATGTTGGACAATCAGTCTAAAAAATGTTGCCATGTGCCTTAGAATTGTGTCAAACTGGAAGGATCATTTTCAGTAAAACAGAATTCACCTGGACTTTTGTTACTGTGGTAGGCAGATTTCTAAGATGACTTCCCAAGATTTTCTACCCTAATCCTAGGGACTCTGAACCTGTCCTCTTTCCCCATTGTTACTCTGCTATTGTATTGTTAAATTCATAGCAAAAGGGATTTTGCATGTGTAATTAAAGTTACTAATCAGTTGACAGTAAGATAGGGAGATGGTCAGGGTGGGTTTAACCTAATTATAGGAGCCCTTTTAAGGCAGAGAGTTTTCTTTGGCTAATTGCAAAAGGGAAAGGCAGAGTTTCAAAGTATGAGGAAGATGCTACATGAGGGATCTTGCTGTTTGTTGTGATGTTGTGAAGGGCCTGAGAGAACTCCCACAGCAAGGAACTGTGCACAGTCTCTGAGATATGAGAGTTGCTTAACAGATGGGAAAAG
>NW_006787716.1:309298-310155 GCF_000442215.2 Lipotes vexillifer | reverse complement strand
ATTCCTGCTAACACAGAGAACTGAATTCTGCCAACATCCTAATGTGTTTGGAAATGTTTTTCCTAGAGCTTCAGATTTGAGCATAGTCAGCCAATACTTCGAATGTGAGACTTTGACGAGAGAACCAAGTTTAGCCATGCTGGACTTCTGACATAAGGAAAATGTGGGGTAGTAAATGAATTTTGTTTAAGCCACTAAGTTTGCCTTGATTTGTTATGAAGCAATAAAAAATCCAATACAGTTAATAAAAAAGGATAGGGATGTTGAACTGATTTGGGAAGAGGGTCATTTTTCATACAACAAAAGTTAACCATACCCCCTTGGTTTGGCAAATGTGTACACAGCTGATGAAAAGCTTTAGTGTAACACACTATAGATGTCTAATTAGACAGAAATGGAAATCACCATTCTATTGAAAAGATTTTTCACAGAATCAAGAGTGATTCGCCACCTAAAAACACCTTGACATTTTTTTTTTTTTTTTACATCTTTATCGGAGTATAATTGCTTTACAATGGTGTGTTAGTTTCTGCTTTATAACAAAGTGAATCAGCTATACATATACATATCTCTTCCCTTTTGCGTCTCCCTTCCTCTCACCCTCCCTATCCCACCCCTCTCTGTGGTCACAAAGCCCCGAGCTTATCTCCCTGTGCTATGTGGCTGCTTCCCACTAGCTATCTATTTTACATTTGGTAGTGTATATATGTCCATGCCTCTCTCTCACTTTGTCACAGCTTACCCTTCCCCCTCCCCATATCCTCAAGTCCATTCTCTAGTAGGTCTGTGTCTTTATTCCTGTCTTACCCCTAGGTTCTTCATGACATTTTTTTCCCTTAAATTCCATATATATGTGT
>NW_006787716.1:306901-308227 GCF_000442215.2 Lipotes vexillifer | reverse complement strand
TGCTGAACCACTTTCCACAAAGACTTGTTCAGTCATTGAAGGCTTGCTTTCTTTTGTGTCTTTCATACGCAGAACACTTTCCCCTAAATTGTACTTAAGGTTCCTTGTAAATCTAGTTTGAGGAAGCTTTTATATGAAACACCTATTATTTAAAACAAAACCACTATTTAAGGCTATAAGGAAGCACAATTTTTTTTTAGAATGTTAGCCCGAAATAGCTATGTAAAGTGGATTGTCTGTGGTCTCAGTTGACGTCTGTAGTAAATGTGATAAATGAAAAGATAGATTGACTACTGTCGTCAGAATTACATACTGTTTTACATACTTATAAATCTTGGAAGATGAAAGTTTCAAATTAAAATTTAGTTGGAAAAATAAAAAGAATAAAATTTAGTTGGCATTGATGGTATGTAGGCTGTATTTAAATTCATTCGGCTTGTGTTAAAATGTGGACTGTGCCAGTAAAATATGGTTGCCTCGTTCTGGGAAGACCAGTTTCTTTCAACCAAGAAGACCCCTGGAAATCTAACTACATGAATGCCTAATTTGATAGATCTGAAAAGTAACACAAGTATGAACTGATTTTGTTAAAAGTTACTCCATGGCAGATTTAAATTTAAAATTTTAATTTCTTTTAAATTTAGTGTTATTTCTATGACAGCATTTTGAGTCTTTTTGACCCAGATGTTCCGGTGACACAACTTAGTTAAAAATATGTTCTCTCCTCATTCAGTGACAGTGATGTGCCTGGTGTATAGGTAAAGTCATTTGGCATCATGTGGCAGTAGGCTCTCACTGAAGTCCTTTATGTGCTGCTAGCCATTTATTTGGGATAAATTCATAGAAATTGACTTATTTCAAAATACTAGTGTTTTGTTTAAGGCTTTTGTTGGGTGAGGGCCTAATTTGTCTTCCAGCAAGATTGTATCAATTTACAGTTTGTGAGAGTCCTATAGTCACTTAAAATTTAGCAAAAAGCAATTTTGTGTTCTTTATGTTTTTCCAATGTCGATAAAAAAAAGTCACTGTTCATTGTGTTGCTTAGTCTTATTTCCCCCTATATCCTTTGTGTTTGACAACTAATGGGTCCTTAATAATATTTGCAGAATGGTGATGATAACAATACAAATAAAATAAAAATGAATGCATTATTATAAGGAAAAAAAATCTGGAAGAATATGGGCAGAGCCATTGATGAAGATTAAGTTGGGTGTGGAACGTGACTGTGAGTAGAGCAGCTGGGGATGTCAAAGTAGTGTGGTATTTTAAATTTCTTCTTAGACCATTTCTGTATTGGTTTCTTTTTTTTTTTTTTTTTTTTTTTTT
>NW_006787716.1:285478-306856 GCF_000442215.2 Lipotes vexillifer | reverse complement strand
TTTTTTGGTTTTTTTTTTTTTTTTTTTTTTTTTTTTTTTCAGTGAGCTCATTTGAAAAGTTACCCTTTGGAAATATTATGACCATGAAATAGAAGGAAAAGTAAGTCCCATATACTATATGGAAGACTTGTTAACATGCATAATCTTATTTTAATTTCCACTAACCATTTGAAATAGATAATATTCTTCTCATTTTGAAGATGAGAAAGCAGTGGCTTAACAAGTTTAAATGACTTGTTCCAAGACAAATAGCTATGCAGCAAGGAAACTGCAAGTGAACTCAGGTTTGCCTGATCTAGACTAATTTGCAGTGGATCTGGGAGTTCGATACAGAAACCTGTGTTCTTTCCCCAGTGCTAAGCTATCAGGAGGGTGGTGAGCTGACTTCTGAGATCAAGATGTCTGTGTACAGAAGAGGGAACTGTTGGCTCCTTTGCAGAATCCCAGTTCTAAAGTTAATGAGTTCGAGTGTCTGGGAGAACGGGCTTCCCACAAGGTCCCACCACGGGAGTCAGTGATTTCTGACTGCATATCCAGTGCAGTTCCTTGCCAGTTCTCTTGGAAGCAGGCTTGTGGTTTCATTTCCTACTGACAAAGACAAATTCCAGAATCTGATTTCAAGTGAACGAATGAGGAAAAAAAAGAGTGCTGGTGAATTCTCATATACAGTGGCTGCTGCCTTTCAAGTATTAAAGTAACTGTCTGCTTTCTTTTCTGAATAGCAGTAACTTTGCTTCTTACAATAAATGGCAGAGATACAGTGATGGAGATTTAGCAAAGTATAGTTCTGATGAGAAGGTAAGGGAATAGAAAACAATACTCTAAATATAAGGAGTCCTTCAAGATGAACCAGCATGTAAAATCCATAATTCACAATCCAATGGAGCTGAAGTTTCAAGAAATGAGACTCGAAATCCTTAGAATAAACTGTTTGATTTCTGTAGATAATGTATCAAAATAGAAGTAATAAAAAGAAATTGCACAAATTATCCTAAAATCCTGCTTTTTAAAATATTGAAATATTTGAATCAGTTACTATTGCATTGGACAATAAAAAAGAATACATTGACTCTCATAATTGGAAAGTCCAAAAGTAGGGTGGGCTCCATGTCTAATTGGTTTAATCAGCCATACCCTAGCATTTCTTTCTGTCTGTTTTCTCTGTCATTCAGAGATCCTTCATCATTCAATGACTATGTGCCCTCATGGTTGAAGAATTTCTGTTAGCTACAGTATGTGATATAGATTTCTAGACTGTCTTATGTCACATATACATTCCTGAGCTGATTACTTTTGCCAGGGACATTCCCCTGGAGCTGGACGTGAGGTCCATTGCCCCTGAAAATCCTAGGCTCTAAAATGTACAGAAGTTCCATAATAAAATCCCAAGGTATTATTTAAGGGAAAAGAAGAAATACTTTCTGGGTAGGCATTAAAAAAATGATAGTTCAAAATAAGTATATTAAAATGAATGCTGTATCTTAGCGGTACAGTTTACAAAGAAGGTCCAGCTCCATGAAATACCTATTTGTTGAGCTCTTAAATGGGTGTAGAGACACGGTATGTAAATGTGTGTAGAGAAATTTTCTCTAAATATTATAATTACTTTCTAAGGTATGTTTGTTTCCTCCTTTCGGCTATCTCTTTCTGTTTAACAAATTAACTCAACACTAAGTGGTTTAAACCAGCAATAGACATTCATTATCTCCCATGTCTGTGGGTAAGGAATTAAGGGCAGCTTAGATGGGTAGTTCTGGCTGGGGGCTTTCTCATGAAGTTGGCTAGGGTTGCATTCATCTGAAGTCTTGACTGGGGTTGGAGGACCTATTTGCATAATGGCTCAGGCACATGGCTGGCTTGACTAGAATTGAAGAATCCATGTCTATGGTGGCTTACTCACATGGCTGATGAGTTGGTTTTGGTGCTTGACAGGCACCTCAGGTCCTCTCCAAGAGGTATTCCCAGGAGCTACTTAAGTGGCCTCAGGACATGGCAGCTGACTTTCTTCAAAGTGAGCAATTCAAGCAGGCAAAAGGGAAACTTCAAAGTATTTTATGACCAAACCTCCAAAATACCCCAGAAGCGCTTTTGTAATGTCCTAGTCAACCCTATTTACTGTTGAAGGGTTCTACTCAAGGCCATGAGCCAGGAAATGAGGATCATTGGGGACCGTCTTAAAGACTGACAACCAAATGTAAATATTGCTGTCCCCAAATTAGAGATAAAAACGACAGGCTCAGGTGCTCCAAGATCACAGGTAATTTCAGTGCACAATGTTTTCACCACTAAACTAATGGAGCCAGCACCATTTGCTCCAAAGCTCATTCTTCTCCTATTAGAAATTCTCATTTCATCTTCCACAAAACCAAGATATGTGGAACGACCATAATTGGCCTTAGTTTACACATGATGAATTCCTATTGGTAAGACTTCATTTGGCAAAATGAGTTGCCCAGGATCATTCATATTTTGGCAAACTGTAGACGCAGGTGACCATCAGGACATATACACCAAGTATTAATAGTTTAAAAATGTTTTTGAGGTGAGTGTTCCAGTAAAGTTAAAATTCAGCTAGTTTTATGCTATAGCTGGAATCTTGTCTTTTATCATAGTTTTTATACAAATAGCTCAAAAGTGCCTCTCAAGCTTAATTGCAATCTTGGGTCTCTTTATAATGGTACCAAAGAGCAGTGTATTATACAGTCTGTTATTTTAAAAAATTGCCATTATAATCTCGACCTAGAGGTGTAATTATAAATTTTATTGTGTGTGTGTGTGTGTGTGTGTGTGTGTATATATATATATATATGTGTGTGTGTGTGTGTGTATAGTTATATAACTATATATAGAGAGTTATGTAATCCTCTCTCTCTACATATGTATATATATGTGTGTGTGTATATATATGTATATATGTACATACACAACTAGTGCTGTTCCTAGAACATATTAAGTATTCAATAAATATATTATTATAATCATTATTTTACTATTACCTTATAGTCTAAATTTAACTGTATATTTAATATATGCAGTGAAACTAAATTTTAAGCATTCAAGCAAGGAAGGGTTTAGAAATCTGGCTCTAGAGTTGGTAGGATAAATTCAGAATTAACCCATTTCTTTTCTTCTCTTTATTGTATGTTTTAAACATTTACTCCTCCTTTCCCTGCTCCTACCCACAACCAATTCCCAAGAATCTTGGGCTTCAAAGAAGGAAATAATATTTATTAAGGCATTAATGTCCCATAGACCAGTCTCCCTAAAAATATTCATATAGTTGAAAGACAATCAAGGAAAGAAAACTTCTTTATATAAAGAAAATAGAGAATGTGACAGTTTCTGGCTAATGATGGCATTGTAAGAAAAAGAATCACAGCAGTTATTCAGAGGTGGGAGAATCTCCCTTGTACTTAACAGACCACTGAACACAGTTAATCAAATTTTTAGGCATATGGTAAGAACTGTTTGGATTACAGAATGAATCTCAAATACACCATTTCCTAAACCAGATGATGTGTGTTCTTTAACTGTACACATCTTCCTTGACTCATGATGGGGTTATGTCCCAGTAAACCCACTTTAAGTTGAAAATATCATAAGTCAAAAATACATTTTTACACCTAGCGTACCAAACATCATAGCTTAGTCTAGCCTACCTTAAACATGCTCAGAACACTTATATCAGCCTACAATTGGGCAAAATCATCTAACACGGACCTATTTTATAGTAAAGTGTTGAATATCTCATGCAATTTACTGCATACTCTACTGAAAGTGAAAAACAGAATGGTTGTCTGGATATAGTGTATTGGTTGTTTACCTTTATAATCACATGGTGACTGGGAACTGTGGCTCACTGCCACTGCCCAACATCACAAGAGAGTATGGTTGCAGAAACTACATATTGCTAGCGGAAAAGAGCAAAATTCAGAATTCAAAGTATGGTTTCTACTGAGTGCATACTGCTTTTGTACCATGATTAAATTTGAAACATGGTAAGTGGAGCCATCATAAGTTGGGGATTGTCTGTATTAGAGTATTAAAGTCCATCGATTAATAATAGTAATAAAATTAATAGTAACATTAATAGGGCCAAGTAAAGCCTCTTTAACAATGCTTTATACATGAGTGTGTTCTAAGCACTATCTCTGTCACTGAACGGCTATGGCTGTGTCAGTGAGCACTGTCTTGGGAGTGGCAGACAAAACATACCTAATAATATTCAACATACACCTGTGTTCCTTGCTGGCAGAGTGCTGATTTGGTTCAGGTGTCCATCCCCCAATGTGCTCAGAGTGGTGACCCTTCCTAGCCACAGAATTAAACCAAATATTGTGGTTTAATTTCCTTGCTAGTGTCATGATCCCATTCTAGACAAAGTGACCCTAGAAGACATCTAGTGGGAAGGCTTTCGAAAATGATTTTCTTCCTAAATTCAAATTAACACATTGAAAACACTATTATTTGCTGGACATTGTTGGTTCTCCTTATGCCAATTTCAGCCATGAGGAAACAGCATTGACATGTTAAAGAGGGCAAAGTAGAAGGATGGAAAACTCCCTTGTCCCTGAATGCACTTCATAAATTCTAAATTTAATCAATCCTGCACTTGGCCTACTGTCAGTGGGATGAACTGAAAGACAAGAGGTCTGTATATCTGTGATTCCTGAGACATACTTATCCAGAGCCCCCAAGGTATTCTCTGGCTTTACTGCTAAAGCTCTATAAGCTAAGAAAGAGAGGTCAAGCTAGTTACTGCCTTTATCATGGTGTATTGGTTCAGGACCATTGCAAAATGGCCCCCAAATGGACTTGGTATAAGGAAGGTGAGACAAGTTGAGATGTTTGACATGGACTCAGATCAATGGAAGTGTTCCATAGACACTTTTTAAAAAAAAGAAAAGAAAACCCTAATCCAAGTTCTTTCTTTGAGAAATATAAATGTGGGACCCAAGGCTGCTCTATCTAAGGAAACCCAGCATTTCCCTTTCTTACTACTTGAGAAACTGCTTCCCATCTCAAATTTGGGCAAACTGGGGTCCAGGGAGACTGTGGAAGTCATGAATCGGTGTCCTGTTCTGTTTCATTTTTTGATTATAGTAGTACATGCTTCTGTTGTGTCCTTGACATAATGAGGGACATGAATTGTGGTGCAATACAGAAAACCCATCTGGATGCAATAATAATGGCTAATATTTATTGAACCAAGGTCACATTATGCCAGGCACAGGTCTCATCAATTCATATGTATTTAAATCAAAATCTTTACAGAGTGAAAATAAGGACACAGAGATATTAAGCACATTTCTTAAGATCACTACTACAGGCTTCATGTTTTTGCCCCTCCCCTCCCAAATTCATATGTTGAAACCTAATCTTCATTGTGACAGTATTTGGAGTTAGGGCATTAGGAGGTGATTTGGTCAGGAAGGTGGGACCCTTATGAATGGGATTAGTGCCCTTGAAAAAGAGACCCCAGAGAGCTCCCTTGCTCCTTCCACCATGTGAAAACACAGTGGGAAGACTGCCAGCTGTGAACTAGGAGGTGAGTTCTCACCAGACACTGAATCTGTTGTCTCCTTGATCTTGGACTTTTCAGCATCTAGAGCTGTGGGAAATAAAGTTCTGTTGTTTATAAGCTACCCAATCTGTGGTTTTCTGTTACTGCAGCTCAAATGGACAAAGACAGTCACACACTGAGTAAGTAGCACATCTAGGATTTGAAGGCAGTTTTCTCCATAATCTGAAATCCCAAACATTACTCTGGATTGGTATATACTGTCTAGCACTGCCCACTGTGCTAACGTAAAACTGTTCTATTGGCAGAGCTCATAGAACTGGAAAGGTTTAACCTTTTCATTCTTAGGAAGACATATTTGAAAGTCTCAGGGGAAGTGAAAGCTGGCTCCGAGGCAGGGTGATTGGTAGAGTTTTAAAGGGCTTAGAGATACATTGAACCATTTAAGAGATTATAACATCTAGAAACTTAGGCAGAGGGTATGGAAAATATAGAAACCCAAGAAAGAAACATAAGCAGCCTTTGGGTAGTTCCTGGGCATTCACTTAGCCAAGAAAAATGAAATGAAACTCGTCTTCTATATTGATAGAGAGGCATGAGTTTTAAAGCTGTAGTTAAGAAGTGTGTCAGTCTTTGAGTTGTTCCTGCCTCAGTAGATAGCTGCCTTCTAATTCCAGCATCTTCCTGAGACAGTAAAGATAATGTGGGATAGTATCCCCAGACTTATGCTATAATTAAGAAATGGAAACCCATACTTCCAGACTGTCACAAAAGAGGGAAATGTAGGGATGGGCAACACATGAGATCTACGACATATGACAGGAAAAATAAAAGGCTTAAAAGCCTGTTTAGGATAACTCTTATAGCCTTATGTCATATGCTCTGCGTTTGCTAATATAATTTAACATCATTTAGTAAATGATTTATTCTAGTTGGTAAAATAATGGGAAAGAATTGGATCACTGACTCTACAAAGAATTTTTCTGAGTTTAGACAGGCAATTGAACTCTTAAATGCCAAAATATATTCCCTGGTTAACAGTCACCACAAAATGGCTGACTTTATGCATGAGTTGCTAATAATGCTTAAAGAGAACACGGAGTGTGTATTTTATGCTATAATTGAAAAATACAGAAAAGAAGGTAGATTTATCTTTATAGAAAGTTTATGTGATCTAACTAAAACACATTAACTACCGAAGATCATAAAACAATGTTTTGCCTTTTTTTCTTTTTAATTTGTTCCCATTTGTTTTAATAAAACGATGGGGAAGCCTGAAAGGCACTTCTTTCTTTTTGTTTCTGCAAGCAGTGTGACATATCAAAACCAAAATGCATACAATGGAAAATGAGTATGCAGCTCTCAGCCCCTTTAGCTCTGAGAGCTGATTCCTCAATTGATCATGCTTTCAATGAGCCTTCAGAATCCCCATCCAAACTGAATTTTTAAAAAATGGGATCCAAGGCATGGTGAAGCTTTGTTGCCTGATGTCGTAAGCAGATCTACAAGCTGAATTGGAGAAAGCTGCTAGACTCTGCGTTATTTTATGCGGCTCCAGGACTGAGTTCCTTTGATTTCTCACTAAGACTGGATGGGAATCAAATGCCCAGTCACCTGGCTACTGTTAGAAATAGCACTCCTGGACTGTGCTTGTTACAGTGTTACATTGTCTCTTAAATTTACCTACAGCTTATCTCCAAAGTAAAAAAAAAATATATATATATATATATATATATATATATATTTTATAGAACCTATGTACTAAAGGTTTTACAGGACAGATACAACATTGTTTAGATAGTATACAGAGTTATATTTCAGATTTTATCTGCATCTTTAAATGGAAAATATTTTAGGTCTGTGGCAAATATATAAAGGCATAAACACGATGTTGGTTGTTTCTTTTGATAGTGGTGTTTCCACTTCTTACATTGTTTTTTCTAGACTGGTTGCTATGAATGCTTTAGTAAAAAGTTCTGATTTTTAACATAAGGCCAGATAAATATTCCTTGCTAATAATACTAACATTTGTCAATAACTTGTTAAGAGTCAACTGTTCTTCTAAACACTTAAATAATTTAATATCTTCACAGTAAACCTAGGAGGTATGTACTATAATTTGCTTGGTTGATGGTTGAGTAAACTGAGTCAAAGACCTTGCTTAGAACTTAAGAAACTTTATCAAGATCCTATAACAAATAAATGGTGGAGATGGGAATTGAACCCAGGCACTCCAACTCCTAAATCCAGCCTCTAGCCCTACTCACACCACTTCTATGCGGAGAGAGAAGAGCTGAGAGTCTGAGACATTTATTAAGTTTGTCTTATGTGTCACCCTGAGCCAGACACAAATGATGTAATAGTTAAAATTCTTCTGGAAGCATTTTCTCTCTGACTGTGGTCTCTGTAACACGTAATGTGATCATAAAACAATATTTAAGATGAGATGTGTAGTTTGACCAATACAAAGTAGAGCCACATGATCTCCCTTATTCTAGCCACCATGCCTCTATCAATAGGGCTCCAATTTGCATTAGGCTTTTTGCTGATACTAGTGACTCAAATAAGACTATGGTCATCTAAAACCTTAAAGTCTCCCCATTTGGAGGAAATGAGAGAGGAACATTATTGAGATGGAGGGATGAAAAAAGCTGTAGAGAAAAAACAGGAAGATTTTAAAGGACAGGTAGGAAATCAACACATGGCTGGACCAAAGAGGAGCAATTTGAGGGCGTAAGAAGGGTACAGTGTGATGGTCAAAGAGAGACAGTAACTAAGCTTGTCAAGGCTGTATTTTCCCAGGTGCATTCATCTGCTAAAAGTGAGGGAGCTCAGAGTGCATTTGGGGTTTTGAAGTGTGTGTGATTTTTTTTTTAAACTGCTGTGGAAAATTATAATGAGGGGTCAACATTATTGGTCTTTATTTATAATTTCTGTATGTTTTAATGCAGTTGCCACAGAAACCCTGTCATCTGGTACCGCACCTCAATTCAGATTTGCCAGTCGGAGTGTGGGTACAATGTGCACACGAGTGTTAATTAGTTTCATGCTGATCAGTGTAATGTGGAAATAGTCTGAGTGTAACCCATGTTCCGCTGATCCTCATCCCCACTAAGTACTTCTGAAAGTACCCAGGGAGTGTCTCCCGTGTGCTCAAAAAGGAAATCAGTCAGAGATTACAGAGCATCTGTTGTTTCCTTTGCCTCTTCCAGCCTTCTTTGTGAATGGCCACTGCCGCTTCCTTTGGTGAATGAGCCCTTCCTCTCAACGGACATGCATCTAACACAGTCCACTGGGCTGTGCAGCTCATGTGCCTTCAGGGAACACCACCCTCACTGGTGCCATTGTCACCGCAGGCTGCCTTGCTCTCCCATTGCACTGTCAATCACAGCCACTTCTTTGAGGCTACCTTGTCCTCCAGGTACCACTGCCACCCGTCAGCCCAGCTGAGTCCTGCGGCAGCTGGGGCATAGGAGCCCAGGTTTGTGTAGTAAAGTTAGAGATGTAGCTCTACGCTTTCTGTGCATTTCCTGCGCTGTTTGCATTTGCCCCAATGTCTTCCATGAAACAACTCTTTTCAGATTTTGTTATAAAAGCCCTTTGCACTCCAGAAAACTGAAGCCTAAATACAAAAGGGGTCTGGGCTGGAGGATAAATCCTAGTAACCCTCATACACTTAGAATATCTCTTCCACTCTGAATGCCTATGGTTTTAATATTGGCCCAAGCTTGTAGTTCCTGGTTCCGCTTCTTTTAGAGTCCATTTTGTTTAGTTTTGTTTTCAAGGACACTTCTAAGTCTTTTATTTATTTATTTATTTATATTTTTTTGACCGCGCTGTGCAGCTTGTGAGATCTTAGTTCCCCGACCAGGGATTGAACCTGAGCCCTCAGCAGTGAAAGCGTGCCGTCTTAACCCCTGGACTTCCGGGGAATTCCCCACTTCTCCGTCTTTAATGTGAATAGACTTCTTATGGACCCATCTACCAGTTAGGCAGACCTGTCGCAACTACCTCAGCAGTGAACATGACCTTGGCTCAGCCTGGAACTCACGCTGCGTGATGTCATATTATATTCTTCGCCTCGTGCTGCTTAGGAAAAGATATGCCAGAAAGAAAGGTCGGTCCCTTGTTCTGTTAATACTGTTGCCGAAATTCGGCCTCTGTACACTGGTGCCGGATTAAATCTCAGAGACAGAGTTTTGGGTAAACTACAAAGAGCTTTATTGCTTTGCCAGGCAAAGGGGGCCACAGCAGGCTAGTGCCCTCAAGACTGTGTGCCCAGCCCTGGAGCGGGTAGTGAGGCGTCTCATAGTGTTTAAGGAGCAGGGCGTGGTCAGCTTGTGGACCTTCTTCTGATTGGTTGGTGGTGAGGTAATCAGGAGTCAGCATCATCAACCTTCTGGCTCCAGCTGGTCTGGGGTCTACTAGCTTGTGGGCATCAGACAGTTAACTTCTCCCACCTGGGGCAGGGGAGTTTCATTCAGTATCTGCAAAACATCTCAAAGGACATGGCTCAGAATATTATCTATGGTCCTTGAGGAGGAACTAAAGGTCCTTGACTTTGTTTAATGGCTAAATTATTATTATTTTGTCTTGCTTGACTGTTTTCCTTTCTTTCTTCATGTCCGTCCTTCTCTGATTAAATTTATTGACTAAAGTTTTTCTATAGACAAAAGGCAGGCGAAGGACATGGGTGGGAGTCTCTTCTGGCAAAGCCTCATAGGGTCCTGCTTGGTTACAGGTATTTATAATCTGTCCCCAGGTACTTATAGGCCCTGAAAAATATATCTGAGCACTCCCCTGAGATTTGGCCTTTGGAAGTTACTTCTGTAATTTGACAATTATTTGGGATCCACAAGCTGCCTTTGGTGAAGGAGGGATAAAACAGCAACTTTAATTCTCTCTCCCAGGCCTGGTCTATATCAATACTATTTATTCAAGGTCAGTGTTGTGGGAAGTTCCTGTCGCCTGCTTGCTTATCACTGAACACTCCTGTTAGTCTCCTGTAGGTCATAAGGATCACATGATTCTTACAGAAAGATGTAGGTCTGTATGTGGGTGGTGGGACACAGGCCTCTGTCTCTGTTCAGCCTGTACATGAGCACCGAGGGCCCTCAGGGTTACTGCAACCTTCCTTGTGATGCCCTCCTAGTTAGGAAACCTTCCTATTTTCATTTCACCTTTTTGAGTCCCATGAGAAAGGTGTAGAGTCTGAACTCCTAAATTAGAGTTGTGTTTAAATAAAGGGGAGAAGGGGGAGTGGAAAGCCATTTCCACTCTGAAGAATTTCAGATGGAGCCTCCTATTGTTGCTGGTCTTTAAGACGCATGTGGGAAAAGCGGAGGGTTTGTGGAAGGGTGGCTGCTCTCCCAGACACAGAGGCCACGCACAGAGTCGGTTGATAATGAGATTCTCCACAGCAGCAAACTGCACTGTCCATTCATATTTCTTTTCCACCTGTCCGCACAATGGTGTCTGTTTGCTCAGCCCACATGCAACAAGGCTGTGTTTGTAAGTAAGGGCCCATTCATTGGCTGTCTATTTAGAAGTCTTGACAGAAAATCCCGTGAAAAGCTCCGCAGTTCAAATTCCTCTTTAATGACTTGCTTCATTCACCAGAGATGGCTGGGGGAGGGTGCTGGGACTTGACTTCTTCCACTATGGGAGACAAGAAAGCATTTTTTATAAAGCTCCTGACGTGTCATGATTATTAAACAATAAGTAAGTCATGCTAAACGATTGAATCTGAGGGAGAAATCTCTCTTTTTTTTTTTTAATAAAAACTTTAGTTCACAAAATATGTAGTCTCCAATAATCAGTGGTGTTCTCAATTTGAAAAATTTCGTTGCTCTCTGTGCCTTCCTTTTGGCTTCCCCTTTCCCCACCCACAGGATTGGTCAGTTGCTTGATTGGTTCTCCCTGGATGAGTTTAAATATTACATTGGGAAAGAGGGACATTTGGAGTAACTCTTGTTAACAAAGCCAAAGGACAATTACAGTTGTCGAGATTCTATGGCTTGTGTTGTAGTTTTGTTAGTTGAGGTATACAGCGCATGGGAGAATATCTCTTTGTGTATTGGTTCCCTTTCTGTATTCCTTCTTAGTTTGCAGAAGTAGATTTGGTACTGTTGGGGAGGATGAAATTTTTCTCTACCCTTTTAGGCTCTCCTGCTTCGTCTAAGAATTAAATTGACAAGAGGCAGATTAATAGGAGAAAATCAAACAAAAGTTTAATAACACGTATACACGGGAGAGACCCAGGAAAACTGAGTAACTCACCAAAATAGCTGAAACCCTCACCTTAAATACCATCTTTAGTTAAAGACGCAAGATGTTAGGGGTAGTGGTTTGGGACTTCAAAGGGGAGGAAGCCAATTCACATGGAGGTAGAAAGCAAATGTTTGCTAAATAAATGTTTTGGTAAATAAATGCAGATATCTCCGGTGATAGCTGTATTCTAGGAACAGGCCCTCTATCTAAATTCTTTTAGGCAGTTGGGGAGGAAGGTCAAAGTTTCTTCTAGAGTCTTTTGGGCCTTGATTATTTTCAGCTTGACATAATCTGCATGCCAAAGAGACATTTTGGGGTGGCAAGTTTTGCTCCCTTACAATACTAGGTAATCAACTACCCAGACATTCCCTAATAAGTGCGTGATATATGAGGTCGTCACAGTAGATAGAGTAAAAACATGAGGTTTTCTAAGGCTGGTTCCAGGTATTACTTTCCTTGAGTAACTTTGTTCAGACTCACTGACTCGGGGTTAAAGGATTTTCCCATAGATCTCTTTAACATCTTGTGCATCCTCTTTCATGTCTCTCATCACAGTCAGGAATGACACTTCATTCTTGAATGTTCTCCTGTTAGAATGCACCATCCATGAGTTCAGGGACTGTATCTGACACATTCACTGCTGGATCCTCTCTACCCAAAACAGCACATGGCATATAGTACTTGCCCAGTGAGTATTTCTCCAGTGAATGAATGACTCACAGTCTGCCACTCTTTATATTTGTAAAGAGTCCCTTACAAGAATTTCCCTAAGAGAAATAGAGAATAAATTAAAGAACACACAGTGAAATCTCAATTTGCCATTAAAATGTTTTGCTTTTATCTTCGTTTTCCAACATTAAATCTGCGTAAGAGAGATGCTAAGTGATCAAGGTGAGACAAAGATGCCACCGGCTTTCTGCCCCCAATGACCTTAGAAACTAGTAGTGCTGATAGAAAAAGTAGAAATGTTAGGAGTTATAAAAGAGAGAGAAACAAAGTGCTCTGGAATTTCAGACAAGAGAAGGTTTATGTTTAGCTCTGGGAATCAGGAAGTTTTCATGAAGAAGCTTCTAGGGTGAAGTGAGGTTTGTGCCTCAAGCACAAAATTTAAGGGGATGCCAAACATCTCAGTAATCAAGATAAGTACTGTTTTAATACAGTATTTTACAAAATCAATATTAATAGCAAAAATACCATGAGGAACAAAATATTAAAATTATTAAAGTATTACTGATTCGTTCTTTTGTCTCAGGCTCTATTATGAATATTAAGTAGATGAATGTTTTGCAAACAGATTCTTAGGAGAGTTGACCACCAGCATGGAAGAGGGAAAGAAAAGATGTTTTGGGGAACCACGAGTGGCCTGATTTGACCAAACAAAGGAACGTGTAGTGGATGATAGTGATATTCTAGGTCACAAATCGAAGATTTAGGTCACAAATGTAGGATAAGACTATAAACTATGAACAGCCTAGTACATCTGGCTCAAAATTTGGCATTTTTATTTAAACGGTGGGAAGCTGTTGAAGATTTTTGAGAAGAGAAAGTGATATTATACAAAAAAATAATAAATGCACTATCAAAAGTCCTACGGGAAGTTTAATCTGACAACAGGATGGAGACCTCTTCCATTGTTCTTGTCCCTTTGTTTAACAGGCAATTTACCAGAAGGTTGCATCAATCTGTGCCCTTTGATGAGCATCAAATTCAAAACCAGAGTTTGTCATTTGATCTGAATACTCACTGGCTTAGTGTATTTGTCCTACTCTACAATAAGGATGAAAATGCTGGAGAAACCATATCCTCACTGAGAGAGCACTGATTAGACCCAATTAGACAATACTTAAACAGCACTGCTGGAAGGTTCTTCTATCTCTCTGGCTTTTGCTCTTGTATGACTGAGCAGTTGCCCCTCCCTTATTTCTGAGTGATGCATTTATTCTCCAGGACATATCGATGGTTTCAATAAGGTGACAGTCCACTCTTTCTTCTAAGACATTTGTCTGCTTTAGGTGCCGTCCTATTTCTGTTATAATCTACTATGTGTTTATTTCTAAGTTTAACTCTGAGAAGGCTGACATTTTTCCCTAATTTCCAAGTTTTGAGTCACTCCACTGTCAGACCCTATTTAAATTGATTTTGGTTGAATTTAACAGTGTTTTCCTAAGTGCAGTAGTGAAATGGAAAGTACATTATAGCACGGGGTCAAGGCTGAATTTTCTGAATATGGGAGGAGTAAAAGGGTATGATGTCTGCAGCGTAGTCTCAAATGGTTCACCCAAAACAAATAACCACTAATAAATAAAAATAATGGTAGAGAGTAAAAGCAGTAGAAGTGAACAATGTAGAGTAAAAACTTGGGGGAGCCAAAGTGGCAAATGCCAACAACTGGTGAAATCTAGGTGAAAAATATAGAGAAGCGTATGGTTCTTGTCTTTCAAATTTCCTATAAATGACCAAAGACAGAGGAGAACTACGCTGTCCAAAGAGATTTGTGATTAAATTAGAAACTCTCTCATCTGATAAAAATGGGAAGAATTTTGGGCCTGTTAAAAGAAATTCGTGAGAGGAGGGAATTATTTAAAAAAAAATTGTTCAGCACCCAACTTCAAAGGCATCCCTTGACTAATCTCTTATTAGGGACCCTGACTATTCTTGGAGTTTCCTTACACTGCTTAGAGTTCTGAGTCATCGTGCTTGCATAATATAATATTTCATTCTCTTTTCAGCTTCTCTAGACTAGAGGTAGCATTTTAAAAAAAGAAAAACTTTCAAAGCAGTTTGAGTGCAAATCTCATCTGCTTAATTACTTTTTATGATTTTTCTCTCCACTTTTTATGGTTTTCTCACCCACATCAATTTGACAAGGCTTTTAGAGACTCACCAAGATCAAGTCTTAACAAAGCATTCAATTCGATTTTCATATAAATGGGAGTTCTTTTTTATTCTTCACGCATATCATCAGTTTATATAATATTTAAAATATTCATATTTAATAGTAATTAAATCCCATAATTACAATAAAAAGTACATAAGTGTAGAAAACAATACAGCTGGCACTTGGCAAGCGGGCATCTCAGTTCACGGAGCAGAGGTCACAGCAGCAAATGCATAGTGTGTAGGCATGGGCAGTACATGGTAGAGAGAAACGAGAATACCAACTAATCCAGAAGTTCCATTGAGGGCATTTAAGAGGGTTTCTACTGCATTCTAATTTTGTGTTAATATCCAAACTTTTTAAAATCAATTTTTAACTTAAATTGTGGATCTTCAATGAAGATCTATTTCATAATTCAAGTTCTTCCTCCTTATCATTCTCTGTCTCTCCTTTGATCCCCCTCCCCCAATCCCCCCCACCCCCCCCCCCCCCCCGCCACTTTCCCTGCTTGGTGTTCATACGTTTGTTCTCTGCATCTGTGTCTAAATTTCTGCCATGAAAACCAGTTCACCTGTACCATTTTTCTAGGTTCCACATATATGCATTAATATACAATATCTGTTTTTCTCTTTCTGATTACTTCACTTTGTATGACAGTCTCTAGATCCACCCACATCTCTACAAATGACCCAATTTCGTTCCTTTTTATGGCTTAGTAATATTCCATTGTATATATGTACCACATTTTCTTTATCCATTCATCTGTCAATCACCCCCTCCCCACCCCGCCGCCAAGAAATGCACAGATTAGAGACTGGGAAATTGAATTTTACTTGAGGTATACCAGTGGTATCTTTTATATGAATGTTAAAGTGGGTGAAAAGCACTGATATACTGGGGCTTTCGAAGGCAAGAGTGCAAGCAAAACTTGCTGATTGGGTACATGATAAGTGACCCCTTTGTATCAATTGAGACAGTTGAGAAATTCTAGTCAGCGTTGGGTGGCTGGTGATGCTGATGGCGAGTGTGGCGTTGGGGCAAGTGGTAGAGGAATTCATAAAGAAAGAGGAATTCCCAAGCCCCCGAGCGGCTCTCCTCCTTGAAGATCTGCAGACGCAGGAAACGGAAGGCAAGAGACATGGAAAGGACCCAAGAATTGTTCATGAAAATTGAGGTAACATTCCAAAGTCATTGGACAGGGGATATCATTGTTAGATTCCAGTGAACAGTGATAAAATCTGTGATTCAGGGACTGTGAGAAGTTTTGATTTCTTGCTTTTGAGAGAGGTCTAAGATTCACAGGAAAAAAAAAAAAAAAAAATGACATCTGTTCTCCAAGGACCTGAGTGAAAAAGCAGTGGACTGAGCCCATGGGAGGAAGTCAGGTAGGTTTATACAGATATCAAGTGAAATCAGTCAACATTTTGGAGAAGCTTCCAATGTGTTAAGACTTGATGAACCATTAAGTTTCATACTGGGTGTTTCTAACGAAGTTCTCCTGCAAATAAATGTATCCCCACAAAATTTAACCTTCAGTTAAAACTGCGAAGAAAGTGTTAGAAATGGTTTCTCTGTGACTCTTCCAAGTCTCAACACTGAATTCCGATTAATCATGTATTCCCTATTCTCACTGTTTCATTTATCTGTTACCCTGTTTTGTCCATGGTCCCACGATTTTAGGCAAAATTATTATTTTTTTATCCCGCCTAATATAAAAGGGCTTCTCAGAACTGTGCATGCATTATGTCCTTGGGAAACTTGTTCCATTTCCAAATAAATTCAGTGAAAACACTGTTCTTACCTGAGTGAACCAGAATCTGCTTTCCTATATTTATTACCCATCAGTCCTGCTGCTCTTGGTGCGAAAAAAATTGTTTATTTCTCTTTTATGTGAGTCTCTCAAATATATGAAGAGTTATCAAGTTCCCATAAACATATTCTCGTTGTCTTTGAAAGAAAAAAAATTATTTTTTTCTGGAAAATTTAAGTCCTTTGACAAGCAGCATTAAGTTATTTGAAGAGTTCAATATTCATTGTTTGAAATATTTATTTTCTATTCAGCCTGTCTTTGCATATTTTTAAATGCTTTTATATTTCTAAATTTATTATGGACCAGGAACTGACTTTATTTTTCAAAATGCTTTCTCTCCTCATCTTGGTGATCCTGTTTCTCCTTTTACTTTTATGTAACAAATCAAAGAACTGATGATCTTTTGATGATAGGCTATGGACTATCTGGATATAGCAGCTACTAGAAAGTCTCTAAGATGCTATGACATTTCGAGGTAGTTCAACTGGGTAAGGAAATTAAGACTAATGAGGTAGATTTCAAGTGCGGTTGTTGCAAAATGGGTGAAGCAAAGTTATGCAAGGTTTGTCGCAATATGATCTTAATGAAAATAACTCTGTACTTGCTTAGCATTATAAGAAAGTCTGATATTCTTATTCTTATTTTTTTATTTTTTTAATTTATTTTTGCGGCACGCAGGCTTGTCACTGTCGTGGCCTCTCCCACTGCGGAGCACAGGCTCCGGACGTGCAGGCTCAGCGGCCATGGCTCACGGGCCCAGCCGCTCCGCAGCATGTGGGATCCTCCCGGACCGGGGCACGAACCCGTGTCCCCTGCATCGGCAGGTGGACTCCCAACCACTGCGCCACCAGGGAAGCCCTGATATTCTTATTTTTATCTTTATCTTATTGCCTGTTCTTAACTTATTTCACTGCTTTTGGGTTTATTTTATTTTATTTTATTTTTTGCGGTACGCGGGCCTTTCACTGTTGTGGCCTCTCCCATTGCGGAGCACAGGCTCCGGACGCGCAGGCTCAGCGGCTATGGCTCACGGGCCCAGCTGCTCCGCAGCATGTGGGATCTTCCCGGACCGGGGCACGAACCCGTGTCCCCTGCATCGGCAGGCGGACTCTCAACCACTGCGCCACCAGGGAAGCCCTATTTCACTGCTTTTAAGTGGTTCTGGGGGATAATAAAAAAATCAATTGAGAAGAGAAATATTATCTGTATTTTATTTTTGTTTTGTTATTGGGGAGCTATGTATTAAAAAAGAGAAAGAATCACTTGGATTGTTGTAAAGTGGACAGATACTTCCTGTGTGTACAATATTGTCTACACAATTTCTGTTCCTGCTTCTACCTCATCAATGCAGTAATGATTTTGTTTATATCACAGGTGGCAATGATCCAGCTTACAAAAAAAAACAACAACTCATTTTTCAGTCTTTCATGCCTATAAGTATGGTCATGTGGCACATTGGCCAATGCAATATAGAAAGAAATCCCTGGAGAGCATGCCCTCTGGAATTAAAAAAGAAAAAAAAAAAGTCTTGCTAGAGAAAGGACTTTTTCCCTTCCTTTGTCTCTTCCTCCTGTCTATAATTAGTAGCCCCAGAGATCATTTTGGTGACAAGGTGAAGAGGTGACAAGAATAAAAACAATGTATTGCATACTAAAAATGGATGAGAAGAAAGATGGGATGACCCTGGGGTCCTGATGACATTGCTGAGACACTGAACCAGTTGTGGAATATCTATTCCCAGACTTGTTGCTACAGAAGACGAATATATTTCTTACTTGTTAGTATCCTTGTTAGTTGGATTTTTTTCTTAATTGCAGTGAAATGCATTCCTAACTCATACAGAGGTATGGCTTCCTCAATGAAAAATATATCTGGGTCATTATAGACATAGATAATTAAAAGTAATGTTAAAAGATTCCTCTGGTGGAATACAAAGGCTTTAGGATTCCTGTCAATCATCTGTTATCTTTGAATACTAAGTTCCGAGGAGAAATGTATTTACTGATCTTTGTATACCTATAATTCCTGCCATTATAAAAATATTATGTAATATCTTTTTTAAAATTGCCTATTTGCAAAATTTTACCACTTTTTAGAGACCAAAAAATAGCAACTTTTATTTTTATTAATATCATGAAATATATAGTAAGCATGCAGAGAATATTCTTTATTTATCTCTGAATTGGGGGGATTATATTATGCAGAATAAATTTTGTTATATATTTCAGCAAAGGGAAGGACATAATTTCATACTTTCCCACAAATGTTTGTTTTCATTTGGTATTTTAAAAATCTAAGTTTTTATTCAATAGCAAGCTGAATCCCTTTTGTTTCAAACTCCTTCTCAATAAACTTCTTTTTTTATTCTTGGCAGATGAATCAAGAATTTTATTAAAACATCATTGACATATTGAACATATACTCTCCATTATCTAATATCACTGAAAGAGTAAGAGGAAAAATAGAAATAGCACAAGCCTTGATGTTTTAAATTTTATTTATTTTATTTATTTATTTTTTGGCTGCATCGGGTCTTCATTGCTGGGGAGAGCTTTCTCTAGTTGCAGCGAGCGGGGGCTACTCTTCGTCGTGGTGCGTGGGCTTCTCGTTGCGGTGGCTTCTCTTGTTGCAGAACACGGGCTCAGTAGTTGTGGCTCGTGGGCTTCAGTCGTAGTGGCTCGTGGGCTCTAGAGCTCGGGCTCAGTAGTTGTGGCACAGGGGCTCAGTAGTTGTGGCTCATGGGCTCTAGAGCGCAGGCTCAGTAGTTGTGGCACATGGGCTTAGTTGCTCCATGGCATGTGGGATCTTCCCGGACCAGGGCTTGAAACCGTGTCCCCTGCATTGGCAGGCGGATTCTCAACCACTGCGCCACCAGGGAAGCCCCAAGCCTTGATGTTTTGAGTAATTTTTCTAGAGATAGATTCAGAGTGTGAGAAGGTAGTTGTATTTTTGTGATGGTTTAAGAAATAAAAAAATAAATAAAACATACTAAAGAATTAATTTTCTTTAGTTTCTTGGCTAAGTCCCAAAGTGAACGAAGCTGTTTTGGATTTGGTCCTAATTCTCATCTGTAGGCCTCAAGAAAAGCACAGCATAACTTGTCACCAGGGATAACACATGTATGAGAAATGGGGACATGGAACAACCACCAAGACTTCTTTTTTTTTTTTTTTTAATTTTTCAACTTGATTTAATTTAATTACAAAATTGCATACACACAGTAAAACTCCAAACAGTAGAGAATGGTATACAATAAAAAATTAAAATATCACTTTCCCCACAAGCCCCAAGTTTCACTCCCTAGAGGCATGCACTGTAAAGTTTCTTCTGTTACCTCTCAAAAATATTTTATATATAGTCATATAAATTCATGTTCTTTTTATTTAACCAAAAATGGGATTTTACTAAATACCTTCTGCATCTAGCTTTTTTTTTTTTAACATCTTTATTGGAGTATAATTGCTTTACAATGGTGTGTTAGTTTCTGCTTTATAACAAAGTGAATCAGTTATACATATATATATGTTCCCATATCTCTTCCCTCTTGCGTCTCCCTCCCACCCTCCCTATCCCACCCCTGTAGGTGGTCACAAAGCACCGAGCTGATCTCCCTGTGCTATGCGGCTGCTTCCCACTAGCTATCTACCTTACGTTTGGTAGTGTTTATATGTCCATGCCTCTCTCTCACTTTGTCACAGCTTACCCTTCCCTCTCCCCATATCCCAAGACTTCTTTTGAAAGCAGAGAAGATCTCAGCTAAAGCACAGCTGCTTTTACAATACAGTATCAGTCCCTTCGAACCTGAGCATTGGTTTCTGTCTCTGAAAACGTTTTTTAAATATTTGCTATTTTATATGAGTAGGTAGGGAACATTGATCATCACTTAATTTTCACCTTTTCTTAGCTTCTGTCCCATACCAGCCTGTCAAACAGAGTGATCCACAATCTTATAGGAATGTGAGATTTTGAATTGTTTACTCATTTAGCTTTGGGAAATATCTAGCAAACACTAGAATAAAGTCTGGGAGGTACAGCTAAACCTGGAGTAGGTGTTTCTTTTCACGTGTCACCTCTCTGGCAACCCATCTGAACAAAGCTTAGAGAAAATAGCTTTCTAACTTGACATTAGATACTCATTGAAATAACTCAACTCAGTCCATAAGTTCTTCCCTCCCAGAATCACATGACTTCAGCAGATAAATTGGTTAAATGCTAGGTAAATGTATATAATAAAAAAGTAGATTAAAACTGGTAACAGTTGATGTAATGTGATCTGTGATATTGTGTCACATCTTACAGAAAATATTGGCTTGAGTGTCATGGAGAATAAAGTCCCAGGATCAAGGTTATGAACTAATTCCTCAGATCTTTTATGCCTATTTGCTTTAGTATGTCTCTTGTCCTGAACACATAAACTGGAAAATAGCTCTGTATTTTTTCTTTCTGTCCAGTCTTTTATAATTACAAAAATAAAAATAGAAAGAAAATAGAAAGAAAGCTAAACCATCTAAAACGCCACCAATTAACACAACTGTGATTCCAGTTAAGCTTCTTACCTTTCTCATCTTTGCATACATGCGTAAGTGTGTTACATCACTGAATCACAGTGAACACTTTATTTTGTGTTCCACCTTGTTTCGTCTAACATTGTTTGACCTATTGCGTCAGTTGGTAGACTGCATTAGATGCTCAAATATAGGGATAGATCATATATGTTCAATGTCTTTAATATTTATAAACTATATTTTGAACGGTCACAAAATATACATCAACTGTGATAGTTGCAATACAATTGTTAAGAGTGCCTTGTTTTTTGGATATTTATCTCGATTCCAATTTTTCCTTATTTTAGATCATCCTGCAGTGTTTCTTCCCTCTTTGAATTTGTTCTTTATGATA
>NW_006787716.1:244892-285468 GCF_000442215.2 Lipotes vexillifer | reverse complement strand
AAAGAGTGTGGACATTTCATGGCATTGAATGTACATGACTCATGCCAATTTATAACGGTGACAGCCATGTGTAAGTGTATTATCAGAAATGATATGTTGTATTGTTAATGCATTTGTTTTTGTAATCACTAATATTATGGGGAGAATTCAGTGTCATAAGAGGGATTATTATACTCAAAACTTTAAGTCATTGCTACATTAATGGTTAAAAACATTTTTAACTTTATAGACTGTGCATTATGACTCAATTACCCTTATCCTTGTTAATAATTCTCTTTCCTACTATAATAGTTTTGTTGGGTTACGTTATGAAACTTGTAGGGCTTCCCTGGTGGCGCAGTGGTTGAGAGTCCGCCTGCCGATGCAGGGGACACGGGTTCGTGCCCCAGTCCGGGAAGATCCCGCATGCCGCAGAGCGGCTGGGCCCATGAGCCATGGCCGCTGAGCCTGTGCGTCTGGAGCCTGTGCTCCGCAACGGGAGAGGCCACAACAGAGGCCTGGGGACCGCAAAAAAAAAAAAAAAAAAAAAAAAAAATCATTATATTGGCTATAAAATATATTGAGTATAAAATAGCATTTTTTAGAAAAAAATCATTATATTGGATATAAAATACATTGAGTATAAAATAACATTTTATACATTCCTACCATCTTCCCTGTCATCCTGTGTATCTTCAGGATAGACTGGAGTATGTTGTAATAACAAACAACCCACAGATATCAATGACTTAAAAAACAAAATATTAATTTTTGTTTATGCTGCTGTTTGCTGTGCTTGTCTGTGACTCTGCTATACTCCGTGTTCAGTCTGACACCCAGGCTGCAGAAACAGTTCATACCTAGCATCTAACTGGTCTTGTGGCAGAGAAGAAAGAGGTGTCGTGGAGCTATAAATAGGCTTGAACTTGTTTTCAGAAGAGACACACATTGCTTCTTCCCAGTCCATTAGGCAAAGTGAGTCAGATAGCCATTCCTCACATGAGGCGTGTGGAGACATACAGTTGTCCCACCTTGAGAGGCAATATAAGCTACATGGTCTAGTCAGCTACCTACATGCCAGGAATGTTCAATTCTCTCCCATGGTATATAGCAAAAAATATTTTAGACCTGAATACAGTCTACCACATCCTGGTCCTGGAAGGCGTTTAAAATTTGGGATAGCATTTGACAAAATCCAATGCTATATTGCAGTTAGAGAACAGCCTCAGTCTGCTCCAAAACCTTCCAAGCCCTTGCTCTAGAGGTAATATACAAAATGAATGATTTCATATGAAGACATCTCTACAGTATTCAGTATTTAAAGTATGTAAACCTTTGTCTTGCCCACACAGATTTTATAAATATTAATCCCCTCCCCTTTCTTTTTCCTGATTGCTATTGTATAAATCTTCATAATGCAGAAGGGGTTTCAGGGTAACTCTGCTCAAATCTAAAGTCTGTACAAAGTCCTCTCTGTGTGCGTTGTGTCTAGAAATGATCGTTGCAGTTTGGGGAAGAGTAGGGGGAAATTTTTTATAAGCCTCTGCAATATTATATGAAAAAAATTCTTTAAGTATTTGTCTTGATTACAAAACCATTTCTTTCTACAAAATTTATTACTCTGTAGATGTTTCTTCTCAGCTCCAAAGAAAACTGTTCTCCCTGACAGAATGTTACAACACTGAATTTTTCAGTTTAAATGTTTCACATTATGTGGAGAGATTCAATATAACCCAATATTAAATGGACGGAGCCCAGAGATTCTTAGCATATCTTAGGAGGTAAAATGGCTTGGTGATATGAGGACAAAAGTAGAATATCTAAGGTCATACATATATGGTTTTACTGCTGATTTCAATTTTTATTTATCACCCCTGTGTGTCTCATATAAAACAGAAATTTATCCAATTCCAGTGTCTGAAGTCAGTTATACCTCATATCACAATTCTCTCTCCTTACCAGGTAGTGAATCTAATCTGTTGACATTTATTACAAAGTTTGAATACTAGAAAATCTAAAAGACTTAAAATCACATTTTAATATGCTCACACCTTGCCACTGCTATCCATAGAATTTTCCTTTGCTGTTGCATATGGATATGTTTTGGTGGAGGTAAATTAATTTTAGCTTTGATTCACACTGAGATAACGGGATAGCTTTGGAGCTTACTCTCTCTTCTGTTTGTTTGAATTTTTGTAAAGTTGTTAAAGATTTTTCCATATCCCTTGTCACTTAAGATAGCAGAGAGACTTCGTTGCTTGGTAGTGCTGGCCCGTATTCTTCCCAGAGTCCAGGAAAAACGAAGTTCAGGAACTTTAGGGGCAATGTCTTTCTATCATTTAATGAGGTTAATGATGATACTCCTCTTTTCATTGAATTATACTAAGGCCTTTGCACATTTTAAGCTCTTTCCATAAACTTGGGTCTATAGTCACTGAAGATTGAATATATCTACAGTAATATAGTTTCCTCTGGGGAAAGAATCTAGCTGGATAGAATGAGGGGAGAAATAAAAAAATGTCTCATTAAGCTTGTACTACTGTAGGCTAATGTAGACAGTCATATCACACTTCATTTCTGGTGTTTGAATGTGTCCCAGAGGTTTTCAAGCTCTCTGGCCTAGAGATATGAATGAACTTGGAACATGTGTTCATGAGTTTGCCTACATGTGAATAGTATACGTTCAGGAGCCAGAAAGTGATTGTCAGTGTATCCAGTAAGTATGAAAAAGTTTGTATATTCCCAGAATGGAGATCACCTACCCTACGTGTAGACTATTCACTGCTCACTCTCGGCAACTTGCTTAACTTACTGCTTATTCCTCTGGCTCCTCAAATTGCTCATTTTTGTACCTCACCAGTTCCACAAATATGTATAGAAATGCTGGGCATGGCTATACTTTTCTCCATTTCTGTTTTTGAACTATTACTCCTCTATAATTACATTAAAAATAAAACTCCTTTGAAGCCCATACTGCATTGTTTTTCTTTTTTAATTACACATTCATTTATTTTTGGTTGTGTTGGGTCTTCGTTGTTGCGCCGGCTTTTCTCTAGTTGCTGCGAGCAGGGGCTACTCTTCGTTGCGGTGCACGGGCTTCTCAATGCAGTGGCTTCTCTTGTTGCAGAGCCTGGGCTCTAGGCGTGTGGGCTTCAGTAGTTGTGGCACACAGGCTCAGTAGTTGTGCCTCGCGGGCTCTGGAGCGCAGGCTCAGTAGTTGTGGCGCACGGGCTTAGTTGCTCCACGGCACGTGGGACCTTCCTGGACCAGGGCTAGAACCCGTGTCCCCTGCACTGGCAGGTGGATTCTTAACCACTGCGCCACCAGGGAAGTCCCCATACTGCACTGTTAAATGAATCCCTTTCTCCTTGTTCAGGAAATCTTATTTATTTATTTGCTTATTTACTGAAATTTTAGGTATATGATCCATTGTCTCTCTTTCCATCTAGACCCCTTGCACCATTCTGAACAAATTGATAGAATGTGTGGGAAAAACACATACAACACCATAGTTATACTGTTACTAGATACCCATTAGTATGGTAAAGGAGCTGTCAATACATTTTGGTGACTCACTTTCTTGGCACATGATGAAATATCTGAAATAGCTCCACTTATGAAATCTAAATATATGAAATGATAAAATTTTGTATCCTCAAAATTACCTTGTTTTATTCTCAGCACATTGAATCTTAAACTGCCATTTTTACCCATTTGCTTGCCAGAACTTTCTTTCCAAATTTAATTCTGTTGTCCACACTTTCCTTCTTGAAAATATCTATTTCCTTGGTTTCTGAGATACCATTTATATTATTAGTCTGCTTGGGCTGCCACAACAAAATACCACAGACTGGGTGGTTTAAACAGTAGACATTTATTTTCTCGTTGTTCTGGAAGCTAGAAATCCAAGATCAAGGTGTCCTCAGTGTTGCTTTCTCTCATGAGGCCTCTCTTCCTGTCTTCTACATGGCCACCTGTTTACATGGCCTCTTCTCTGTTTGTGTGTGGAGAAATTGGTTTACATTTTTGGAGTAAGACATCTCCGCCCCCCCCCCCCCCCCCCACACACACCTCCATTGTCTTCTGTTATGGTCTGACTTGAAGATTCCATCCTTTCTAAAAAAACACAAACATGACACACTAAGTACCAATTTGATTTTCTTTGTTGTCTTTCTATCTATGTAATAACCAGATCACCACCAATTTCTTTAATAAGACTTAACAAGATCCACAGTCTTGGATTACACTTATCAAAATCAATGCCAATGATGCCCTATATCAATGAAAATAGCTAGAAGGTTTTACTCCCTGTTGTGAATTTAATTCTCATTTTGTTGTTGCTGTTGTTGATGGAATGAAGGAAAATTCATCAAAATATCAGAGGGCTTCCCTGATGGCGCAGTGGTTGAGAGTCCGCCTGCCAATGCAGGGGACACGGGTTCGTGCCCCGGTCCGGGAGGATCCCACATGCTGCGGAGCGGCTGGACCCGTGAGCCATGGCCACTGAGCTTGCGCGTCCGGAGCCTGTGCTCCGCAACGGGAGAGGCCACAACAGTGAGGGGCCTGCGTACCGCTAAAAATATAAATAAATAAAATAAAATATCAGTTAGAAATATTTTCTGGTTCTATTAGTAATGTTCTTGGTATCTAGCGAATAAACTGCTTCTGTTTCATTCTACATTGTGCTAAATCCTTTCACTCTCA
This sequence comes from Lipotes vexillifer, assembly GCF_000442215.2. NCBI lineage: Eukaryota > Metazoa > Chordata > Mammalia > Artiodactyla > Lipotidae > Lipotes > Lipotes vexillifer. Next base: position 280,785 of record NW_006787716.1, on the reverse strand, counting down.
GAGCTTGGGTATGAAGTTCCTAACTGGTGTTCTAGTTCTATTGTTTCTTTCTTAAGGAACGGGACCCTTTCCAAATTTCTGGAGCCGTAATTTATACCAGCTCTTTTTAAAACATGACTGTTAACTTGTTAATGTGGGGAAGAGTAAATGACAATTCAAAAACCAAAGTAGGATTAACTCACAGGGGCAAGGTGGCGGCCATCTTGTTTTAAAATTATAGTAATCCAGTCCTCATTGGCACCAATCCTATTGGAGCTTTCACTTGAAGATGAAAACTATAACCCAGGGATTCCCTGAGAAGGCTCATCCTTGTAAGCCTGTGTATTCTTTCTACTTGGGCCTCTGTACTCGGTCAGTGTCTAGTGTTCACTTGTCTTATCTTTAACTATAAAAATAAATATAATTCTCTGTCCATTGAAAAGTAGTATTATTTGTTATCTCCTGGTGATTTGACTTAATTTCTATTCTAGCACTTGAATTGAAATGATATAATATTAAGGAGAATTCTTAATCCTTTGAAGAATAGACTTTTCTTCGAAAAAGCTCCTTTAATTAAGAAAAAGAGCGAGAAAGAAAGCACTGGGTGGCAAGAGTGAAGCAAAGTGTGAATCTGGTCGCGTGAAGGGGATCCAGCTTTCTCTCACAGCTGCGCCTACCACTCTTCCAAAGAGATTGCCCGTGTGGTGACTTTGCTGGATAGAATCAGTTGCGTGATTTACTTCCTCTCTGACAACGAGCAAACTGTAAATATGCCTGAAAATTTATCAGAAAAGTCAGGGATTAATGACATGGGAAAATCTGCAGGAAACTTAACATTCCCCACTCGGGCACTCTATCTCTCATATAGGGCATCCCCCTCTGGCGGCCTCTCCATAGAGTATAATGCTTCATTCTCTGGATCTTGGGCACGCTATTATTTTTGCTCTTACCCCATTATGTTCATTGTATGTGTCTCCCTGTCTGTGTTCCCTACTGGACTGTGAGCTCATTGAAGACTAGGTTAGAGCCTTGTTAATTTTTATCATTATCTTGCTTAGAACCAGCCTCAAGAGTAGATATTTAAAAGTAAGCTGTGCTGCTGAAAGGTGACACTATGATCCATTTCCTGTAGGCTGTGAATTTAAGTTTTTGTTTTGCCTTGTTGCATACGTGAAGATGCGAATGTGCGGGTGGATGGGAAGATAACGTGAATAATGATGGGCTCCTTGTGTGATGTCTATATGCCAAACGTGCTAGGCATTTGAGTTACACCAAATAATCCAAGTATTTTTCTTGGGGCCTTTTGCATTTATGCAGCATAAGCTCTGTAAGTATAAACTGTCATTTGGAAAAGAATATCCTCCCAGTTAGGTGGAACTAAATGTTTCATTAGAATCCACATCCCCTGCCTTGGCCGTGAAACATAATTTACTTGCCCAGACATTCATGACTTTGTGTTTTAGTGCTGTTTTCAGGTGTAATAGCAAATAAAGAATGAAATATGTGAATTGCTATTTCAAACAACATAGTGTTTGGGGGAAAACAGTGGTTTTAATAAATTGTGACTAAGGGTAGGCATTCAACTTTTACACGTCCAAATTCCTTTCCCCAGGAATCCAGTCATACACCCTGAGCTGACCTGAACTCTCTCTTTAATTTACGGATAAACTGTAAGAATGAGGAGAGTTTAATACAGAATAAAAATGCAGCTGTCTGTGGGGAGGGCTGCTGGAGACAAGTTCCTGGAACAGAGAGGCTGGGGAATGAATTTTTCAATGTGGATAATGAAGTGTGGTGTCAGTGGAAGTCAGGGGTAATTAGCAATGTATATAATGGGAGGAGCTTGGGTAAACTTGCAGTCTCACACTTCCAAGTGACCAGCAGCACAGGTGAAAGGTGAAGTGCATAAGTGTCACTGTTACCCTTTGGGAGGAAAAGATATAATTGTAAATGATTTGGTGAGAGTCTCTGAAGGAGGAGAAGGAGGAAGAACCTTTGGAACACAGAATATTTGTAACTTATGTTTTTGTACTTATTCTCTAAAATCACTTTCTTAGAACTGTTTCCATAGTTATGGCAAACTCTATCTTTTTTATATTTTGATTGTTTTATCATTATGGAAGTAATTTGAGTACATACAGTAAACTTAGGAAGAACAGGAAAAATAAAAATCCATCTGGTTAAAGGTAATCATTGCTAATATTTTGGCGTATTTTCTACCAGACAGTTTTTTTTTTTGCGGTACGCGGGCCTCTCACTGCTGTGGCCTCTCCCGTTGCGGAGCACAGGCTCCGGACGCGCAGGCTCAGCGGCCACGGCTCACGGGCCCAGCCGCTCCGCGGCATGAGGGATCCTCCCGGACCGGGGCACGAACCCGCGTCCCCTGCATCGGCAGGCGGACTCTCCACCACTGCGCCACCAGGGAAGCCCTACCAGACAGTTTTTATGGGAATGTTTTATTATTAACAGTTGTAATCATATTGTATGTACAATTATATCTGATTTTCTGTCTAATATCTGAGCAGTTTTCACGTTAGTAGAAATGTAATAACTATGGCTAACTTTCAGTGTGCTTACTCTGCTTTAAGCACTTTATGTGTTATGATACAATTATTACAACAACCCTCAGGGGTGGGTGCTATTTTCATCTTCATTTTACAAGTGAACAAATTGAGGTACAGAGAGAGCAAGTATCTTTACTAATGTCACATGGATAATAAATGCCAGAGTTGGCAGTCCAAACCAAGCTGTCCAGTTCCAGAGCCTACTCTCTTACCTCGACATTAAACCAGGGGTCAGCAGACTTTTTCATAAATATTTGAGGCTTGTGGGTCTTACCATCTATTTTGTAACTCCTCCACTCTGCTATTGTAGCATATGGATATAAACAAGATGTAAATGAATATACGATAGGTATATGAGTGAGCATTTTTGTGTTCCAACAAAACTTTGTGGACACTGACCTTTGAATTTGCTATAAGTTTCATGAGTCACAAAATAGTATTTTTAAATCCGTTTTTTCAACCATTAGGAATGAAAAGAATATTCTTAACTCGAGGGCCAAACGAAAACAGGCTACTGGCAGTAGTTTATAAATACTTTTAGTAAATTAATTGGTGCATTATTCACCACCCAGTAGCATCCCCAATGCTTAGATATTTAGGTTGTTTCAAACATAAAATGTTTCTTTCAAGCAAAAGCTGACCAAGGAAAATGATGCTATAATGAATACATATGTACATAAAAATTTTACCAGTTTTTATAATATTTTCTTAGGATATATTCCAGACTTGATCTTCTCAAAGGTCATGAATAGCTCTATGACTCTTAAATTTTATTGTAAAACAACTAGATATCAGATATGTACCAACATTTACTCCTGCCACTAGACTAAAAGGACAACATATTATGTTGTTGCTGTTATTGAGCAGATATTGAACTAACAGAATTGAAGTCATGGAAAATATAATGATATTTTTAAATATAAATTAAGCACATTTAAAGATGAGTTAAGTAAGGTAGTGCAGTGTTTTCCTTAATGGTGTTTGAACAAATTCATTTGAGAAATTTTCTAAAATGTCTATGTGTTGTCTCCCATTGCCATCTCAGTATTGCATCTGAGGATGATAAACCATTGGAGAGTGGGGGGGACAACTTTTTAAAACCGTAAATTTGATAGAGTGTTCTGTAATTTTATCCATGCCTTTGTTTCCCTCTTAGCTTTGGCATAATGTTTCTTAGAAATTGGCTTGATGGAAGAATAAAAGTTTTCTTGAGTATTGTTTTTTAAGCGTTAAATAGTGCTATTTTATTGTTTCATTATTATAACATAAGCTTGAAATCAGAGGATGCGAAAATTCATTTTAAAGTCCTGAAAGTGGCGTGGTTTTCCATTGGCAATTGAGGTGTGTGCCACTAGATGGCGATGTGGCTAGCAGTCACTGCCCCTTCCTTTGGTTGGTTGGTTTGATTGATTGAGACATAATTGACATATAATATTGTATAGTTTGTATTGCATTTAAAACCTGCTGAAAGTAAAAGGACAGTATTAGTGCTGCTTAGCTGAGCTCTGTCTGCTTGGTTGGATCCTATGGAGACCTGGGATTCAGAGGCCCAGGTCTGTAGCCCCCTGCCCTAGTAGTGTCCACGTGTATCTGATCAATACCCGCTCCCTTAGCCCCCTGGTGGCTACTGATAAATGTAAGGAGAAGTCAGGAGCCAAGTATGGAAAGACCTAGGCAAACCGATCCACACCCCTGGACAAACATTCGAATGCTTCCATACACCTAGGGGTATTTTCTTCACATAAAGATGTAGGTTTTTGAAGTAATGAATCTATATTGGTTGGTGGGGATTCAAAAGCTAGTACTTCTCCATTGGAATTGTTGGGTGAAGGCACTGCAGTGAAGTGACGAGAGATTTTAAATCACAAGGGCAGTTCTAATATTTGAAGGGGGTATTTTAAGCTCAGCATGGATTTCCTTCTATCTCCTCCGATACCTCTGTGATGAACTCAATGAGTACATATCCTCTGAACTGACTGTCTTCACTCTATACCCATATGATTCCAGATGGAAAATTCATCTCCCTTGTACCTCAGAATAACTCTAATTTTCTCCTTTTCATAGCACACTTAAAATCTCAGTCCAGTGACTAGATTTTACATTTTACAGAATTGCCAAGAGAAGGAGAGGGGCAGTCCCCTGTGCTTCAGCCAGGCTGATCTATCTATGTTTCACAAATGCCTTAGTCTCTTTCAGGTCCATGTGCCTTTTTGTACATGATATACCCTTAGTTGGAAATTGCCTTTTGCATGAGCATTCTGTCTCCTCTCCACCCACTTGTTAAAAAAAACGTTCATCAAGACCTCTGAGAATATTTTGGAGAACCCTACTCGATATTTATGAAATAGAATGACCTAGTCACCCAGTCCCTTTTCTGTGCTCCCCTGCACCCTGGAAACATTTCTGTGACACCTGTATGCTATATTGATTGCAGGGGGTTGTTTTTTTGTATTTTTAGCCTGAATGTGATGCCCAGAGACTAAAGATTCAGTGCGTCTTGCCATTGACTGAACCAATTCTTGACCCAGGTTGAATATGAGAATCTCTTAGAAATTTTTTAAAGATATCAATGCCCAAGGTTTTATCCACGATAGACTAATTCAGAGTCTTTGGGCTCAGGACTTAGATATGAGTCCTTTTAAATCCTCCCCCAGGTGATCCAGATGTGTAGCAGATTTGAGAACCACTGGCCTAAGCCGTAGTCAGGGGCCTTGCTCACAGATCCAGCTGTAAAGTTCTTCTCCGGGCACAGTCATGCCACTCTGTTTTTCTCATCCAGTGACAAGCCAAGTGTATCATTTTTGAGACACATCTCCAGCCCTCTTTGACGTTCTGCCCATTTCTAACGGAAGACTGAGCGCTATGCAGTCTATTTCCAGAAGCGCCATGAATATTTATACATCGCCTGCATCTTTACAAATTAAGAGAGCATCAAGATGAATGAGAGTAGTGAATCAGAGAAGACACACAGTGTGATGCAAGCAGAAATTTACTATCTCATTTCTATTTAAAACCTGATGACTCAGAGGAGGCAGTTCGCTTCCATTTCAGTAAATTCCTTAATGCTCTCCAGCGCGGCACTTTGCATTTTAGCACTACTGGGGGTGACTTGATTTATCCCCAGGAAGAGAGTGCCTGTGTGGTATTGTATGTGTGTGTGTGTATGTGTGGTATTGTGTGTGTGTGTGTGTATGTATTTAAGTTAAATTATTTGAAAGTACAATAGAAAGAAAAAGAAATTACTAGACTAATTGTTAATTATTTTTGTTAAGCCTCATTTTCTATGTTGTCTTAGTGATGAGATGTACCTTCAACCCCTAATGAATAATTCTTAAGTCTGACAAAATGCTATTTGTTTCTAAATTGATTTTTAATGTCTTTGGTTTCCATTTTCTTCACTTAACTTTCCAACAATTATTCATTAGATTTCCTAGCCTTTCAATCTTTCTCATGCTCTAGTTCAAAATAGATTTTTACAGGAGACATGTGTCAGTGTTTATGGTGGTAATGTTACAGTTTGACACCTCTGTACTAGAAGGGCATGGAGAGAACTATAATATGCGTCCTTTTATCCTAGTCTTTGATTATCTGGCAAATATAAAACCATTTTAAAACTGCGCATTATAGCATAAAGTAAGGGAAATTTGCCCTTAATGATATCCACATGCCTATATCATAAACATAATTGTTAATGTATTCTAATTTCATCAGGCACAAGGCACAAAGTGGCTTGAGCATGGTCCATGGTGTGAAGTCACACTTCGGTATTATTAATTTCAGGCTTTTACTTAGAAACATAAACATAAATTATGAACACAGGTTTCCCAATTAGTATTCTGGGTAAATAGATACTGAATTCCAAAATTTCCTATTTCTCCTCTTGCTTTTGACTCCTCGACCAGTTAGTAAAGTCTTCTTCTGCGTAGTCTGAGGGCTGAGGGCACACTTACATTTTCCATGTTCAACATCTTTGCTAGTCACTAGATGATGAAATCTGACCTTCATGGTGAGAACTTGGAAGTTTCCCACTTTTTCAAAAATAGCCATTAGGTATTTATTCATTCAATAAATAACTATTGAGGGCTTCCCTGGTGGCGCAGTGGTTGAGAGTCCGCCTGCCGATGCAGGGGGTGCGGGTTCGTGCCCCGGTCCAGGAAGATCCCACGTGCCGTGGAGCGGCTGGGCCCGTGAGCCGTGGTCGCTGGGCCTGCGCATCTGGAGCCTGTGCTCCGCGGCGGGAGAGGCCACGGCGGTGAGAGGCCCGCGTACCGAAAAAAAACAAAAAACAAAAAACTATGGTGGACTAAACTAGGCATTGAAGTTATTTCTAACTACTCTGGAGCTCATAGTCTTACAGGGAGAAGGATATTAAATTAAAACATCAAGTATTCACTGAAAACCATGATGAGTGCCATGCTGTTGAGGTATCAGGAGTTATGACAACCTTAAACAGAGAAGTCGACCTTAAAATGACAGGTTAGACCAAAATGAGTCTTACTGAGGAAATAACATTTTGAGTTCAGATTTGACGGAACCTAATGAATGTGTTTTGGTCAGAGTTGACAAGGGGGTTGAGAAATTATGGTCAACCACATTTTATGTATCAAGGGACTCCTGTGTTCTGCAAGGGATATTATACTCATTTTATGTTAGTAATTAAAGATATTTATTTTAATTCTGGTGTCCAAGGAGCCAGCTGGTCATCAATGCATTAAACCAGGCAGCCATATGACCAAAAGGCAAATGACATAGGTCTGGTTTTCTGGAAGCAGAGGCTGAAGTGAGAATTCTTGTTCAAGTGACTTATTGAGGACACGCTCTAAGGGGCAGGGGAGTGAGAGAAGCAGACTGGGATGAGGGAAAATGAGCTAAGCCAGGAGAGCGAGCTCAACCAGAGTGTAGCTTTAGACCGACCCACGTGCTTGAATTGCAGCACAAAGAATAAAAAATAAAGAGCAAAGGAGCTGGCCTCTTGTAGCCATATCAGTCATTGCCATGGTGTGTGTGTGTGTGTGCGCGCGCGCGTGTGTGTGTGTGTGCGTGTGTGTGTGTGTGTGTGTGTGTGTGTGTGTGTGTGGTTGGAAGAAGTGAGATGGGTGGTATTCCTGCAGCCTCCCAGAAAGGTGATTTCCTTTGGCCTGGAAACCCATTCAGAAAACAAACAAAAACAGAAAACAGAAAAGAGAGCTGCTATTAATTGCTGTCAGTCCCCACTCACAACAGCTGGGAAAGGAGATTTGGGTGGGACACCAATGGCCTCCACTTCAGCAGCGATTTCCCGGGACCTGTAGCAGCATCGCTTGGAGACTTGAAATGCAAATTTCCAGATCCCAGCTGAAACCTACTGAATTAGGAGTGCAGGGGTAGGGCCTGGCAATTGGGATCAAAAAGCCTTTCAGGAGATTCTGATGTATGCTCAAGCTTGAGAGCCACTGCACTGCTGAAAGCATTTAAAATAGGTGTCAGAAAGTTCGAGCTGTTCATTAAGTCTGAACAAAGGCAACAAAGGGAGCCAACAGTAGCCAAATCTCCAAGTCTCTGAGAAAATTTCATGTAATTGCAGGCAGCATCTTAAACATCACAAATGAACTTGCAGGTGCTGGGTTGTCACTTGTGTCCTTTGTTGGTATTCTACTTTCCCCTGAAGTCTAACTCAGTCACCGGCTTCTGGGCTTGTACCTGGACTCCACTTTACTACTGTGTTGCTGGTGAACTGACCTGGTAAGTGGGTCAAAGCAATAACAATAACGGGCACAGGATGGAAATGGCAAAGTAAGGAGGTAATTAATCTCATATCTTTCCTTTTGACAGCTAGTGTGGAAATATATTTTCCAGTGTTGCATTTTTCCTAGAAGTTCTAGAAAATCTTTTAAAAGAAATGATCCACCCATATATTTGTTCTTAAAGTTGTGTATGAATTTGGGGTGCTCTTAAAACTTGAGTATAACTGCAGGTGACATTCAGTTTACGTAGATGAGTGATGTATGGGACGTTCATATAAGTGATTTAAGGACTGGACAGTACATCATGTTTTTTAAATGCTTTGTTATTTGCCATTTTAACATTTATCTCACTTTCTTTTTAATTGAGAAAATTGCTTGGGGGAGTAAATGCTGCTTAATTCATTTAAAATTTATCATTCAACAAATATTTGTAAGTTACCTTCTATGTGCAAAGCCCGTTGTTAAACACTGTGGATATAGTAGAGGACAAATCGATAAGGTTGATGCCCTCAAGCTGCTTACCATCTGTGTTAGTCTCCTGTTGTTGCTCTAACAAGTGGCCACAGACAAAACAATACAAAATTTTTTCTTACTTTTCTGGAGGTCAGAAGTCTTAACCTTGGCCCAAATCAAGATGTCAGCAGGGTTGTGTTCTCTGTGGAGTATCTAAAGGAGAACCCATTCCCTTGCCTTTTCCAGCTTTTAGAGACTGCCCACATGCCTCGTTTGTGGCCCCCTGTCATTCCTACATCTGCTTCTGTTATCATCTCTTCTTCTCTTTCACTCTTCTGCCTCCCTCTTTTCCTCATAAGGTCTATTGTGACTGCACTGGGTCCATTCAGATAACCAGCATTGTCTTCTGTCTCAAGATTCTTGATTTAATCTCATCTGCAAAATCCTTTTTGCCATGAAATATAACATGTTCACAGGTTCCAGGGATTAGGATGTGGATTTATTTTGTGGTGAGGGACATTATTTTGCCTACCATACCATCTAATGGAGAAAATAGTGATTTCAGAAACTATCTCACAAATAACTATGTAAGTACACGTTTGATTATATGCTAAAAATAAATGATAAGTTAATCATTTATTATTGGGGAACCAAGTAATTCTTTTGTGATAAAGAGAAATTGAAACTGAAAAGTAAGAATTGATCAGCTGAATAGTATAAGGAACACTATTTGAGACAGGGACGTGTGCCAGCAACCTGAGAGGAAAATAAGATTGACATATGCAAGGAACTAATACAGCCTAGCTTACCTGGGTGGCAGTTAGCTGGGGAGAGGCCCTTGAGAATCCCTAGAGCTAGGGGGCCAGCAGGTCACGAATGGCCTGAGTATGTCCAGGCTCACACTTCTCATGCTAAAAATATTAATTTTTATTTCTGGACATGGTGAATTTTGTAATTACCAAGATCTGTCTCAGCTGCTATCTTTTTTAGAGTTAAATTTGGGTGCCACCTCTAGCAGGTGGGTAGACTATTATGTTGGTTTGTATTCTTAGGCTTACTTACAGGTTCCCTTTGCACACACTTATTTTTTTCCTATTCTTTTTCACTTCCCCAATTTAAAAATAACATTTTGTCATGGAGCTGATAACGTTTTTTCTTATAAGTCCACACATAAATATTTATAAAAGTTCTCCCATCATTTCTCAAGCCAAGGATAATCACCCTTAATGATTTGCTGTGTAGACTTACAGATATTTTCCTTATGTATATGCATATTTATTTATAGAGAGAACAATACTTTACATGCTCTTTTGTAACCTGAATTTTTATTCTTCACAGTATATGGTGACACCTTCCTATATCAGTTGCATGTAATATTAGTATTTGTGATTTCATAGCAGTGATTTTAATAATGTACAATGACTAATTTGACCATGTCATTCCCAATCTTTTTCTTTAACAATGTAGCACTGAGCATCCTTCTATTATTCTCACATAATACATTAATGTCTCTCCTTGGGATAAATTCCTAACCATGGAGCTATAGGGCCAGAGGCCATTTTTGTTCTGTTTCTAATTTCTGCTATCTTGATATGTTTTATACTTGATATGTTTCAAAGGAAGCCACCTTTAAATCATTTTGAGCAATGCAGGGTAATTAATTTAACCCACTCCCCCAGGACAGAAGGAAGTAAAGAAGAGAAAGAAAGAAAGAAAGAGAGAGAGGGAGGGAAGGAGGGAGGAAGGAAGAAAGGAAGGAAGGAAGAGGAAGAAAGATATGTCCCCCTGTCCTGCTTCTGTATATAAAAGAACAGTAATGGTGGAGAGGAAGCCGTCATTCACTAAATATTCTTTATTTTTTGCTTTTTGTTTCAACAGAGTGGGAAATACCTCTAAATACCTCCATTTAGGTAAGCGACATTGCCCTTCATTCAGGCATTCAGGCCAAAAATCTGGAGATCATTGGTGTTTCCTTCCTTTCTCTCATTCTGCACATCACTCCATCAGCAAACCCTATCCAGTCTGACTGCTTCCTGCCACCACCTTGGGTGCTCCCACCCAATTCCGAGTCACTGCCCCTGGACCATAAGATGATGCTTCTGAGCTTTTTCTTTGGTTCTTGATCCTTTTCAGTTGATTCTAAAACAGAGAAGTTCTAGCTGTGCTTTCAAATGCTAGTCAGCGCTACTCCACTATTCAAAACCACCCATTGGATTGCCTCCAGGGGTGGGATGAAATACTAGGCCCTCGTTCTGCCCATCCAGGCCTACACATCCTAGACCAGGCCACCTCTCCAATCTCTCTTCTCAGTTCTCTTCCCTTTACTTTCTCTTCTCCAGCCACTGCAGCTCCCTGCTGTTTCCTGACATGCCAAGCATTCTACCATGTCAAGGAATTTATATTTCCTGTCCCCATTTCTATCTCCATTTCCTCAATTTTGTAGAGGCCTTACACCCTCACTTTCCCAGATCTCTGTTCAAATGCCCATCGGCACCTTGCCATCACTCCCCAGCTCCATAACCGCTTTACTTTTTCTTGATAGCACTAACTACTGTCTGGAATTGTGTTTTCTACCTATTATATGTGTTTACTATCTGTTTCCATTACTAGGATATGAGCTCTAGGAAGGCAGAACCTTTGTTTCTATTGTTTGATCAGTAATTGGTTTATAGTAAGTCTTAGTAAGTAATTGTTGAAGATATACATACTTGTATGAACCAAGTGTCATGTTCACATTTAGGGCTGGCTGAGTTCCGACCCTTAATTCCTTTACTCAGCTGGTCACAGATATGCTTGGGAATGGAATCATCTAAGTCATGCTTCTGATTTGTAAATAATGATTTAGAAAACAAATGCCCTGCAAATTATTGACACTTCTGATTGTGTGTGGTATAAATGTTCAAAAATCAGGTAGGCTAAAATGAAAGTGGTAATAAGCCTACCTTCTTTCTTGAAAGACAGGGACTAGAGAAAGCATCCGTTTTCCTCAAGGGACTAGTTTCACTTTAATTCTTTAGAATATTGTTTTGGCATTTAATATCTTCCCTTCTGTAAGTGCTATGGAGTGTGTGTGTGTGGGTGTGGGTGTGTGTGTGTATGTGTGTGTGTGTGTGTGTGTGTGTGTGTGTGTGTGTGTTTCATTAACAAACCGCAGCAGCTAACGTGGTTTGAAAGGCTTTTCAAGTGTATTGTAATGCTATGTACCAGGAAATGATAGTTTTCTAAGTGCAGATTATAGAGTTGAGGAAATACTTTATTCAATTTATCTTAAATTTAATTTCCTCTGTACTGGTTCAAAATTCGCCTGACTGAGGCACCTGCAAGTTTGATGGAGATCAGAGGCATGTTTTGAGAAATGCTAAATGTAGCCCCGGATAATTTTGTACAGCAGCCAGAGGAGGTCTGCATCAGTTCTGAGCCTCCCACAAAGCTAATTAAATTTACCCATGTGAAAAGCAAACACCCACCCCAGTTATTTTGAGCTAACTCACTGAAACCCTGGTTAGATCCTTCTGCATCCCAGCACTTCCTGCACCCCAAATCCATAGGAATTCATAGCATCACGAAGAGGTCAGTGTAGACCACTGTTCCTTTTGGAAACACCTAAGAGGAATTCTACTAAAAATGTGCAGCATTCTTACCACCAGTCTGCTTTCTATAGAATGTTTCCATGCTGACTTAAAACTTCACATTCCTTGTACCCTTTCTCTGTGGAGTAGGGTTAGTTGAAAGCTCTTGTGCCCTGGAGTCAGGGAGATCTGGATTGAGTGAAAACTTTATTTTCCTATTTATGTGACTTTGGGAAAGTCATTTAATTTCTCTGCATCACATGCAAGTGGAATAATAGAACCTACATCATAGGATTGGTGTGAAAATTATAAGAACAAATATATGTAAAGAAGATAATTAAGCATATAGGAGATGCTTGACAATTATCATTACTTCTTTTCTCTCTGCCACTCTTTTCTTTGAAACAAGACGATGTTATTCTTTCATTCATTAAATGAAAATTGAACCAAAACATGGAGGGCCTGAGACAACCCTACGATAAACAAGAACCAGCTATTGTCAATATACGGGAAGAGAAGTCCAAGATCAGGAGGTATAAATACTTTTTGATGTCTTTGTGGAATAGAGAGAATGTGAAACAGGAGGAAGGGGTAGTTGAGGAAGAAGTTGGGGAGGAAAATGTTGGAGGTTCTGTCATGTAGACCCTAGCCTGCAGCACAGGGCTTTTGGCTTTATTCTGATCTGCAGTGGAAAGCCTTTGGTGTGCTTTGAGTGGGAGGGTGATAAGATCAAATATAGATTTTTAAAGATGGTCAGGTTACTTGTGGAGAATGGAATGTGGAAGGACAAGAATTAAGGAGACCTGTGTGACCTTTGTTGTTAGTCCATGTGGCAACTGTAGGGGGATGAATAATGTCCCCCAGAATGACATGCCCTGATCCCAATCCCGAGTACCTGTGAATGTGACCTTATTTGTCAGTAGGGTCTTTGCAGATGCAATTAAGATAAGGATATCAGAATGAAATCCTCTTGGCTTTAGATGGGCCCTAATTCCAATGATTGGATTTATAAGAGAAAGAAGAAGGGAGGCTTATGGCACAGAGACACAGAGACGGGAAAGCCATATGATGATGGGGGCAGAGATGAAATATGTCTACAAGCCAAGAAACCCCAAAGATTTCCAGAAGCCACCAGAATTTAAGAGAGAGGCACAGAACAAATGCCCTCAGAAGGAGCCAGCCCTGCCAACACCTTGCTTTTGGACTTCTGGCTTCTAGAATTGTGAGAGAATACATGTCTGATGTTTTTAAACCACTAACTTTGTGGCAATTGGTTAGGGCAGCCCTTGAAAACTAATATAGCAACCAAGAGATCAATTATAGGGAGAAAAGGCTTACATGCCTATTTGATGGCCACAGAGTGGTGGACTTGAGGATAGAAGAAGAAAAAGAAACATTTTACCTGAAGCCACAGTGGAGAGGTGTGTTTTTATTTGGCAAGAATGTCAATTTCTCCTACTTTGCCTGGAAATCTCCTCTGTGGGGTGGAGGGGCATCTAAGAAGCAGGTCCCAAGAATGGGCACTGCTTCCTTAAGTGGCCCCATCCTCTTCCCAAAAGGAAATGCCCCCAGTGTCTGTGAGGGCTGCCTAGAAGCTGAAGCCAGTGCTCTCACCTATGTGACATAGTTTTTTCTAATAGTAATTTATCATTTGTCTATAGTGTAATATTAGTATCTGAAGCTAATAATGAGTATTCTGGAGCAGGGCCACTTTTTAATACAAAAAACTCACCCTAGTTACCCATAAAACTACTGCAGGCAAGGAGTTACTTACCAACGGGGTATGTACAGAGTGATATTTTGTACCTAAGTAAAATGACAGAAATTTTAGGATGAAGCAATGATTTGCCCTTGACATTTCCCAGGTGATAATAGAGAGTTAGCATTTATTGAGTTTCTAATATATCTTAGGTCCTCTGTTATTGCTTTTACATCTGTCAAGTCTAATTCTTATAATATTCTCCAAAGACAGATTTTAATAATTCCATTGTAAAGATGAAATAGCTGAGGCTTAGAGAAATCCAGCCAATCACCAACCAAATGTTTATTATTATTATTATTGTTTTTTTTTTTGCGGTACACGGGCCTCTCACTGTTGTGGCCTCCGGACGCGCAGGCTCAGCGGCCATGGCTCACGGGCCCAGCCTTTCCGCGGCACGTGGGATCTTCCTGGACCGGGGCATGAACCCGTGTCCCCTGCATCGGCAGGCGGACTCTCAAACACTGCGCCACCAGGGAAGCCCCAAATGTTTATTATTTTTATTTAATAAAAACAGGTTTATATATTTAGCCATCCAGTTAGTAACTTGTAAAATCAGGATATGAACTCAGTTCTCTCTGAATCACTGCTTTTTTACACCTGTGGGTTATCACAACTATGCCAAAATGATTCGGCCACAGTTCTCCCGGATGGGCACAGAGATATTGCTTTAAAGCGGAGTGATAAAAGTCATACTGGTCATATAGAGATTAAAGCTAAAGATATCAGGAGCCTATGGGATTAAGGCCAGTCTTGTAGGGAGCACGGTTGCAGAAGAATGGAGTTGCACTGTTTTCTTTCCTCCATGATTTCCTCAGGAAAATCAGCATGCCTTGGTAGCTGCCTCAGTTAGCACAAGGGAGACAGCCCAAGACAATGGACTGTGTCCTCTCCCCTCATCATGTGCTGTCTCTCCAAGCCAGACTGCCTTCTCCCTGGCGGTCCAGAGCTGACATTCTGACTTGAGCCCAGTCATTAAACACTAATTAGACTGGCACTTTGCTCTCCTTCTAGTTCAAGTTTTAATAAACTGCTCCATTCTCCCTTTCGGTCTTTTGCTTGAAATCGCAGACAGGGTCATCCACCTTCTCTCTGTGGCTTGAACTCTTAGTCTGGGTGTGTTCTGGCTCTGGATGCAATTTAGAGGAAGGCGATTTAGATGAAGGGTGAAAAAAGCCAAAGCACCTGGAGAAATGAACACATTCCTTAAGAGGGGAAAAAAAAATTTTTTTTTAATGAAAAGAGCCAGTTCCACTTCCCTGACACTGCCCACTTGTTTCTCACAGACATTTTGGATCTTAATCATTGTAATCTGGCCATTAAAACATCAGCTGCGTGGTCTCTGGGCTCAATTAATTTGAAAGTACTTCTGGATGAATCACTTAGATATTGTTTTATCTTTTGCCTCGAAGATATCATCAGGCTTCCACCTCTACAAGCTGTAGAACTATTAGCCTACCTGCTAATTTGGTCCCAAAGTATGTTCCCTTTGGATTAAAAGGCAGCAAATTATGATCTACACCTTGGCCATGATTAACCATGCCCAGACCATAGTTAGTAGACAGAAGATAATGTTTTCCTTTGTAAGACTAGATGTTTCCTGCATGCGTATAGCTATGTGTATTTCATCTTCTTTTTTCTTTCTATGGTTTTTCTTCCATATCTGTGATTACATCAAAAACAAGTGTCATATGAGCATTATAATATTCTTTCATAGTGGAGATGGATCTTATTATCAGTTTCAGGAACCGAAGAATGAGGGATACCCAAGTTCATTTGCATATCATCAATTGCATCAATAACCCAAATTCTGAATTAGTTGTTATTAACCAGGTATGATTTGTTGGTGTATCTTGGAAGTGATATTTGTACAGCAGAATTGTTTATTACTAGTATCTATGTGGATAAATGGATTATGAGAGTCGAAGACCAATTTTTAGTCTAGGGAAAAAGTACTACTGTACACTAAGTACTATACAAAGTGATGTGGGAAATTTAAAATAGTTTCCTATAGGTAGAGTCTGATTGCTCTAAGTACACCTACAAGTACTATCTCAAGTATAGTGTTTTGTGATATTTTATCAGTTATCTATGGCTTCATAATGGCATTACTACAGGTCTAGTGGCTTAAAACAACGCACACTTTATTACCTGTAGATTGAAATCCAGAGAGCTTAGCCAGGTCAACTGCTTCAGGGTCTCCCACAAGGCTGCAGTCGAGGTGTCTGCCAGGGCTGAGGTCTCATCTAATATTTGACTGCGAAATGTTCTGCTTCCAAGTAGTGACCGAGACCATGCATGTTGTGGGGAAGGCTGAAATAAAGGGACCAACACATGGCAGGCCTCTAGCAAGCTTGGGGCTCTTTAAGAGAATTGCATTAACCTTGCCTTGTGTGAAATCACAACACGGACGTCAAATAAGAAATTTGATGTGTAGTGCAGCCAGGCTTTCACCATTAGCGCAGTACAGGTTTAAAAAAGAAACATTTGTCCTCACAGCCACAGTGAAGGGAGCTTGAAGCAGTCTCAGAGTGATGTGCCTGCAAGCAGGGTGGGTGAAATGTTTTTAAGAACATGATTTATGGTAGGGAATATTTGAATAGTTTTTATATTACTACTGCTCCTTATACTAATGAATATAACTAAAATGATTAAGTCCTTACACTATTCCAGACACTTAATTATTATCTTGTTTTATCCAGCCAGTAGTACCCAGTTTTGATGGTACTGTTATTACCCTTCTCTTATAGATAAACTGAGACTCGGGTGGTTATGCGACTTACATACAATCACACCGTGAGCAAGGGTAGTTCTGGCGAATCTAAGTCCTCTTTTTTAATCAAATACATTATATTACAAATCTGCACCTGTGTCATGACAAAAAAAATGGTGTTTGACCTAGTTAACAAAAGTGATTCGAGAAGACTTTTTGGCAGACTCCAAAAGTCTGTTTTGGTATCAATAGGTACCAGTAGGTAAGCAGTAGGTCTTAGAAACAGTCATGCGGTTGTTATCATTTATTGCTGGGAGCTTTACCTCTGTTGATTGTGTTTGCAATAGCCCTGCAAGAAGATATTAACGGAATCCTCCTTTTTTGGTGAGGAAGCTGAGGTCTGAGAGACTATCACTTCCCTAAGGTCACAGAGTACATTTGGAACTGTGTTTATCTGGTTTAAAAGTTATCTACGTTCTTTACACTATACAAAGCTGCCCATTCTAATTATTAGCAGGGAGAGGAAAAAGAAATCTCAACAAATAATTGGGCATAGTGGCGTCTAGTAACAGGTTGCTCTCTGGATTGCCATGCAAACAGATATGAATGTCATCTGAAAGGGGTTATCAATATGTACTGCTAAATTACAGTGATGTTAGTGCAGGCCACTCTCTTTTTTACTGCTCAGTGTACAAGCACTGTCTGCTCACGTCCAGATCCTACCATTTTGAGTGCCGAAGGAAATGCAGAATGAAAGCCAAGAACAAATGGAATTTTAGGTCCAGCCCAGTTCATGCTGAGTGGGTTAGCCTCTGTGAATTGTTTACCAGACTATTTTATATATTGTACAGTACTCACACTGTTGAGCAGAAATGGTAATCTACTTTCTTTCCCAAGAGGTGAAACTCTCATTGAACCAACACAACAATGTGTACATATCTCATATCAATCATTTTTCATATGGTTGTGCCCTTGCCTAAATTAGATCATTATTAAGCACAGGGAAAACAAGAGAAAGGAGACTTGTTCTTATGAGCCACTGATAGGGAGGCTGACTTTGGCACCAAGAGAAGTCAATCGTTTGCATTTTGCTCTGTGGGGCTTAAAGCAAGAGATGCAAATTATATCAAGAGGATTTTTAAATCAAGATAAAGTTTTTTCTTATGCACTTCTGTCTCTAGCAATGAATCACAAGAGAACCAGTAGAGTATTAAAAGGACACCTAATCACATTTCATTTCTACTTAATTTTGTCTCTTTTCCTCCCATTCTAATTTCTCTGTCACATTTACTCTTTGTAAATACTTAAAATAAATAGAAGTTTCAAAATTTTGTATTCCTTTTTTTCCCTTTGAACAGATTCTTTTTCCCCCAAGAATAAGAGTGGGAAGGTCAGGATTATATACTTTGTTGGGTTTATGTTTAGCTACAGTCATAAAGCTCTATTAAACAGAAAGGGAGTAAGGCGAAAAAGCCTTTTTCTATCCTCAAGAATTGCACATATTGATAAGCTTGGCCATGGAGCCATGAAAAGTGCTATATTTCAGAAAAATGGTAAAGTGACAGGCCTCCAAACCCTGTGTGAGAGGTTATGTGTTCTTGGCTAATTAAAATAAGTATTGCATTTGATAATCTTCCCATATGTTAAGTCTGTTTATATAATTTCATTCTTCATTTTTAATGATGGTGGTAAATTCATGATAACATGGAGATTAATTAAAGAAAAACAGAACAAATTCTGTCCACACGAAATAGTATTATTGATGTTATAGTTCATGAATAATAAGGTTTATCATCATTTTCCCTAACTCTTTCTCTCTGCCATTCTGTGACGTAACTAAGCAAAGCAGTTGAGTTTCTCAGTTATTGCATCTCATATTCTAAACCTTGGGAGTCACGTAGAAGGACAATCAACTATTGAAGAACGTAATAATTAAAAAAAAAAAAAAATCTATGCCTGCTACACCACTGCTTCCAGAAACAGGAATGAAATGGTATCTTCAGGAAGGTTGGTGATGCTAAAAGCCAATGGGGAGTTACTCAGTTTGGAAGATATGATGAGAGAGTTACCACTCTTCTGTGAGCCAGGGAAGACCTAATCTAGAATCCTGGACACGAATTTATGGCTGAATGCCCTACATATACCATTATGCTGATGAGAAACATATAAAGTTGTTATTTATATTCTGACAACTAGGTTTTTCTTCCTCCTCCTTCTCTGTTTCTTCCCTTCTTTCTTCTTTTTCTCTCGGTAAAGCAGTTACTGTTGTTTAAATTGAACTGGTAAGATTGGAAAGATTCTGGCTTCATGTATTGTTCCATGAGTTTACACAAGGATGACCTGTTTTCTTAGGCTTTGAGGGCAGAATTTTTGACTTGATTTGAAGGTTCTCTCTCCCTAACCTTAGTCTTCTCACCCAATTGTGCTTCTTAATTTCACCAGTCAGCCACTGCTTTCATCAACCAGTATTCTCTGCTGCAGAGGTGGATTTAATACTGACTGTGTGCTTTACTACTCCAGTTTTTTGAACATTGATTTTTTTCATCTGTAAAGTGGTAAGAATAACATCCTGGACTCAGTGTTATTATGGGAACTGGATAAGTTATAGAAAGAGATATTATATACTCCAAAGGATAAAATATTAGTCATTAAAGCAATGACATATTTATTTTCATTTATAAGGTATTTGGTTATATTTTGACTCTTCTGTCCATTTATTCAGAAAAATGATGGAGATTTAAATCATGTCCATCCTTGTATTAAATGCAGCAGAGGGAATCGTAAACTGAAGGCAGAGCTATGTCATCACCTTTACATACTTACGAGCCATTTTACCCAGTAGCTTGAGGAAAACAGACTATTCAGGGAGTCAAAGAGACTTGCATTCTAGTCTCTGTTCTCATCTATCTCTGTGACCCTGAATTTTCCTCATCTGGGAAATTAGATGCCACACTACACCATCACACTATTCTCTTTCACAACAAACATTTGTAAATTTATGCCTGATGCACGGTAGCATATAAGTGTACCCTAATTTGGATTTGTGCTAATTCTAAAAGTATCTTCTCTCTGAATAGATTGTAAGTTCCTTAAGAGCAGAAGCCAAGTCTTAGAATAATGTATAATCCTCATCCCTACCCCAGCACTCACTGGAATGTCTAGTCCAATATCTGAAACAGGGTAAATATTTCTTGCATGATTATTTCTCATCTCTTCACTCAATGAAATACCATTCTTTGAAGTGTGGTGATGTTATTCCAAGGTTTTCATTAACTCTTACTACAATAAGAGTTTGAGCACGAGAATGTGGGTCTATCTATGTGTACATGTCATATATGTGGCTTTGCTTTTATTCTGAGAGCAGTATTCATTTCCATTAACTTGCATATATCAACAGTTTGCACCGTTTGACACCATCCTAGTTATTAAATTGCAACTTGTCTTTAAAGGGCAATTCATATATATCTGAAACTTTAACCATTTGCTATCTTTGTATGATTATACTTCTTTATATAATATAATTACATATAAGTAAGTATTATAATAGATAGATTCTGGGTGATAGACAAAGAAAACTGCGTGAGGATTATGTGAATCAGATCTTTTATAGTCCCGAAGCTCATTGCACACATGCTGTCTTTCCTGTAACCTTAAGTCTGACTTCCCCAGCTTGTTGCATTTCTCCACCTATCTATTCAATTATTCTTACAGATATTAATAGATATAGTCATTCATTTATTCATGCATTCAATATGTACTAAGTTCCTACTATGTTTTAGACACTGTGGTTGATCTCAATAAGTACCTTTAAGTGCCCTGTGAGCACATAGTTGACTATGACCTGAAAGGCCAATCTTACATTGATCCTCTATGTCCAGACTTTTCCCCTTTGTGTGTATTTAAGCTTCAGTCCTTTCCATGTGCTAGCAGAGAATAATGATCTCATCAGATCTAGAATAATAAAAACTCCCACACCAAGTGTTGTGTTGTTGTTGCTGTATAGCTTAAAATACACACTTTAGCCCAACACAAAAGTAATAATTATAATATATATGAAACATTCGAGTGACAATAATCTTGCTTATCCTCTTGTAATTGAGAGGAGTTATTTGGGGGATGATTTGAATAAACCAAGTCACTTATGAAGTCATTCTAAGAAATTTGAGTAAATGCCTTTTTTTCTTTTTTTTTTTTTTTTTTGAATACAACGTTACCTAAAACACTTCCTTACCATACATCCTTAGAGGGATTTTACAGAGTCTCTGGTATTAAATGCAACCCATAAACTCTAGCTTATGCCACACTTTGATCTCAGAAAAGGAAAATTGTATTATTAGACTGTTTTTATTGAGAGGACACTACTTGTTCACAATTCTTTTTTTCTTTTTTAACATCTTTATTGGAGTATAATTTCTTTACAATAGTTCGTTAGTTTCTGCTTTATAACAAAGTGAATCAGCTATACATATACATGTATCCCCATATCTCCTCCCTCTTGCATGTCCCTCCCACCTTCCCTATCCCACCTCTCAAGATGGTCACAAAGCAACAAGCTGATCTCCCTGTGCTATGCAGCTGATTCCCACTAGCTATCTGTTTTACATTTTGTAGTGTATATATGTCCATGCCACTCTCTCACTTCGTCCCAGCTTACCCTTCCTCATCCATGTGTCCTCAAGTCCATTCTCTACATCTGCGTCTTTATTCCTGTCCTGCCCCTAGGTTCTTCAGAACCATTTATTTTTTCTTTTAGATTCCGTACATATGCATTAGCATACAGTAATTGTTTTTCTCTTTCTGACTTACTTCACTCTGTATGACAAACTCTAGGTCCATCCACCTGACTACAAATAACTCCATTTCGTTTCTTTTTATGGCTGAGTAATATTCCATTGTATATAGGTGCCACATCTTCTTTATCCATTCATCTGTCGATGGACACCTAGGTTGCTTCCATGTCCTGGCTATTGTAAATACAGCTGCAATGAACATTGTGGTACATGACTCTTTTTGAATTATGGTTTTCTCAGGGTATATGGCCAGTAGTGGGATTGCTGGATCATATGGTAGTTCTATTTTTAGTTTTTTAAGGAACCTCCATACTGTTCTCCATAGTGGCTGTATCAATTTACATTCTCACCAACAGTGCAAGAAGGTTCCCTTTCCTCCCTCTCAAGCATTTATTGTTTGTAGATTTTGTGATGATGGCCATTCTGACTGGTGTGAGGTGATACCTCATTGTAGTTCTGTTTTCTCTAATGATTAGTGATGTAGAGCATTCTTTCATGAATTTGTTGTCAATCTGTATATCTTCTTTGGAGACATGTCTGTTTAGGTCTTCTGCCCATTTGTGGATTGGGTTGTTTGTTTTTTTGATAGTGAGGTGCATAAGCTGCTTGTAAATATTGGAGATTAATCCTTTGTCAGTTGATTCATTTGCAAATATTTTCTCCCATTCTGAGGGTTGTTTTTTCATCTTGCTTATGATTTCCTTTGCTGTGCAAAAGCTTTGAAGTTTCATTAGGTCCCATTTGTTTATTTTTGTTTTTATTTCTATTTCTCTAGGAGGTGGATCAAAAGGATCTTGCTATGATTTACCTCATAGAGTGTTCTGCCTATGTTTTCCTCTAAGAGGTTTATAGTGTCTGGCCTTACATTTAGGTCTTTAATCCATTTTGAGTGTATTTTTGTGTATGGTGTTAGGGAATGTTCTAATTTCTTTCTTTTAAATGTAGCTGTCCAGTTTTCCTAGCACCACTTACTGAAGAGGTTGTCTTTTCTCCATTGTGTATTCTTGCCTCCTTTATCAAAAACAAGGTGATCATATGTGCGTGAGTTTATCTCTGGGCTTTCTATCTTGTTCCATTGATCTTTCTGTTTTTGTGCCAGTACCGTAATGTCTTGATTACTGTAGCTTTATAGTATAGTCTGAAGTCTGGGAGCCTGATTCCTCCAGCTCTGCTTTTCTTTCTCAAGATTGCTTTGCCTATTCAGTGTCTTTTGTGCTTCCATACAAATTGTGAAATTTTTTGTTCTAGTTCTGTGAAAAATGCCATTGGTAGTTTCATAGGGATTGCATTGAATCTGCAGATTGCTTTGTGTAGTATAGTCATTTTCACAATGTTGTTTCTTCCAATCCAAGGGCATGGTATATCTCTCCATCTGTTTGGATCGTCTTTGATTTCTTTAATCAGTGTCTTATAGTTTTCTGCATACAGGTCTTTTGCCTCCTTAGGTAGGTTTATTCCTAGGTATTTTATTCTTTTTGTTGCAATGGTAAATGGGAGTGTTTTCTTGATTTCACTTTCAGATTTTTTTATCATTAGTGTATAGGAATGCCAAAGATTTCTGTGCATTAATTTTTTATCCTGCTACTCTACCAAATTCATTGATTAGATCTAGTAGTTTTCTGCTGGCATCCTTAGGATTCTCTATGTATAGTATCTTGTCATTTGCAACCAGTGACAGTTTTACTTCTTCTTTTCTGATTTGGATTCCTTTTTTTTCTTTTTCTTCTCTGACTGCTGTGCATAAAACTTCCAAAACTTTGTTGAATAATGGTGGTGAGAGTGGACAACCTTGTATTCTTCCTGTTCTTAGTGGAAATGGTTCCAGTTTTTCACCATTGAGAACGATGTTGGCTGGGGGTTTGCCATATATGGCCTTCATCATGTTGACGTAATTTTCCTCTGTGCCTACTTTTAGAGCGTTTTATCATAAACGGGTATTGAATTTTGTCGAAAGCTTTTTCTGCATCTATTGACATGATCATATGATTTTGCTTCTTCAGTTTCTTAATATGGTGTATCACTTTGATTGATTTGTGTGTATTGATGAATCCTTGCATTCCTGGGATAAACCACACTTGATCATGGTGTATGACCCTTTTAATGTGCTGTTGGATTCTGTTTGCTAGTGCTGTGTTGTGGCTTTTTGCATCTGTGTTCATCAGTGATATTGGCCTGTAGTTTTCTTTCTTTGTGACATCTTTGTTGGTTTGGTGTCAGGGTGGTGGTGGCCGCATAGAATGAGTTTGAGAGTGTTCCTCCCTCTGCTGTATTTTGGAAGAGTTTGAGAAGGATAGGTGTTAGCTCTTCTCTAAATGTTTGATAGAATATTTCCTGTGAAGCCATCTCTTCCTGGGATTTTGTTAGTAGAAAGATTTTTAATCACCGTCTCAATTTCAGTGCTTGTGATTAGTCTGTTTATATTTTCTATTTCTTCCTGGTTCAGTCTCAGAAGGTTGTGCTTTTCTAAGAATTTGTCCATTTCTTCCAGATTGTCCATTATATTGGCATATATGTGCTTGTAGTAATCTCTCATGGTCTTTTGTATTTCTGCAGTGTCAGTTGTTACTTCTCCTTTTCTATTTGTAATTCTATTGATTTGAGTCTTCTCTCTTTTTTTCTTGATGAGTTTGGCAAATGGTTTATCAATTTTGTTTATCTTCTCAAAGAACCAGCTTTTAGCTTTATTGATCTTGTTTCCTTCATTTCTTTTTCATTTATTTCTGATCTGATCTTGATGATTTCTTTCCTTCTGCTGACTTTGGGGTTTTTTTGTTCTTCTTTCTCTAATTGCTTTAGGTGTAAGGTTAGGTTGTTTATTTGAGATGTTTCTTGTTTCCTGCGTTAGGATAATATTGCTCTAAACTTCCCTCTTAGAACTGCCTTTGCTGCATCCCATAGGATTGGGTCATCATGTTTTCGTTGTGGTTTGTTTCTAAGTATTTTTTGATTTCCTCTTTGATTTCTTCAGTGATCCCTTGGTTATTAAGTAGTATATTGTTTAGCCTCCATGTATTTCTATTTTTTTCAGATTTTTTCCTTTAATTGATATCTAGTGTCATAGTGTTGTGGTCAGAAAAGATACTTGGTACAATTTCAGTTTTCTTAAATTTACCAAGGCTTGATTTGTGACCCAAGATATGATCTGTCCTGGAGAATGCTCCATGAGTACTTGAGAAGAATGTGTATTTTGTTGTTTTTGGATGGAATGTCCTCTAAATATCAATTAAGTCCATCTTACTTAATGTATCATTTAAAGCTTGTGCTTCCTTATTTATTTTCATTTCGGATGATCTGTCCATTGGTGAAAGTGGTGTGTTAAAGTCCCCTACTATGATTGTGTTCCTGTCATTTTCCCCTTTTATGGCTGTTAGCATTTGCCTTAGGTATTGAGGTGCTTCTCTGTTGGGTGCATAAATATTTACAACTGTTATATTGTCTTCTTGGATCGATCCCTTGATCGTTATGTACTGTCCTTCTTTGTCTCTTGTAATAGCCTTTATTTAAAAGTCTATTTGTCTGATATGAGAATTGCTACTCCAGCTTTCTTTTGATTTCCATTTGCATGGAATATCTTTTTCCATCCCCTCACTTTCAGTCTGTATGTTTCCCTGGCTCTGAAGTGGGTCTCTTGTAGACAGCATATATATGGGTCTTTTTTTTGTATCCATTCAGCCAGTCTATGTCTTTTGTTTGAAGCATTTAATCCATTTACATTTAAGGTAATCATTGACATGTATTTTCTTATTACCATTTTCTTAATTGTTTTGGGTTTGTTATTGTAGGGCTTTTCCTTCTCTTGTGTTTCTCTTGTGTTTCCTTCTCTTGTGTCTCCTGCCTAGAGATGTTCCTTTAGCATCTGTTGTAAAGCTGGTTTGGTGTGCTGAATTCTGTTAGCTTTTACTTGTCTGTAAAGGTTTTAATTTCTCCACGGAATGTGAATGAGATCCTTGCTGGGTAGTGTAATCTTGGTTGTAGGTTTTTCGCTTTCATCGCTTTAAAAATGTCCTGCCACTCTCTTCTGGCTTGCAGAGTTTCTGCTGAAAGATCAGCTGTTAACCTTATGGGGATTGCCTTGTATTTTATTTGTTGCTTTTCCCTTGCTGCCTTTTATATATTTTCTTTGTATTTAATTTTTGACAGTTTGATTAATTTGTGTCTTGACGTGTTTCTCCTTGAATTTATCCTGTATGGGACTCTCTGTGCTTCCTGGACTTGATTGACTATTTCCTTTCCCATATTAGGGACGTTTTCAGCTATAATCTCTTCAGATATTTTCTCAATCACTTTCTTTTTCTCTTCTTCTTCTGGGACCCCTATAATTCTAATGCTGGTGGATTTAATGTTGTCCCAGTGGTCTCTGAGACTGTCGTCAATCCTTTTCATTCTTTTTTCTTTACTCTGCTCTGCAGTAGTTATTTCCACTATTTTATCTTCCAGGACACTTACCCGTTTTCTGCCTCAGTTATTCTGCTATTGATTCCTTCTAGAGGATTTTTCATTTCATTTATTGTGTTGTTCATAATTGTTTATTTGCTCTTTAGTTCTTCTGGGTCCTTGCTAAACATTTCTTGAATTTCTTCCCTCTATTTCCAAGATTTTGGATCATCTTTACTATCATTACTCTGAGTTCTTTTTCAGGTAGACTGCCTATTTCCTCTTCATTTGTTTGGTCTTGTGTGTTTTCCCCTTGCTTCTTCATCTGCTGTGTGTTTCTCTGTCTTCTCATTTTGCTTAATTTACTGTGTTTGGTTTCCTCTTTTCTCAGGCTTGAGGTCTGTATTTCCCGTTGTTTTTGGTGTCTGTCTCCGGTCCCTAAGGTTGGTTCAGTGGGTTGTGTAGGCTTCCTGGTGGAGGGGACTGGTGCCTGTCTTCTGGAGGATGAAGCTAGATCTTGTCTTTCTGGTGGGCAGGACCACGTCATGTGGTGTGTTTTGGGGTGCCTGTGACTTTATTATGATTTTAGGCAGCCTCTCTGCTAATGGGTGGGTTTGTGTTCCTGTCTTGCTAGTTGTTTTGGCATAGGTTGTCCAGCACTGTAGCTTGCTGGTCGTTGAGTGGAGCTGGATCTTAGCATTGAAATGGAGATCTCTGGGAGTGCTTTTGCCGTTTGATATTACGTAGAACCACGTGGGACGTCTCTGGTGGACCAATGTCCTGGGCTTGGCTCTCCCACCTCAGAGGCACAGGCATGACACCTGGCCGGAGCACCAAGACCCTGTCAGCCATGCGGCTCAGAAGAAAAGGGAGAAAGAAAGAAAGAGAGAGAGAGAGAGAGAGAGAGAGAGAGAGAGAGAGAGAGAGAGGGAGGGAGGGAGGGAGGGAGGGAGGGGGGAAGGAAGGAAGGAAGGAAGGAAAGAAAGGAAAGAAAGAAAGAAAAAGAAAGGAAGAAAGGAAGAAAGGAAGAAAGAAAGAAAGAAAAAACCAGGTACATGGAAAGTTTCTTGCCTTTTGGGAAGTCTGAGGTCTTCTGCCAGTGTTCAGTAGGTATTCTGTAGGAGTTGTTCCATATGTAGATGTATTTCCAATGTATTTGTGGGGAGGAAGGTGATCTCCACGTTTTACTCTTCTGCCATCTTGGAGGTCTCACCTTGTTCACAGTTCTTAAACTACTGATGTTATTTTGTAGTGATGAAGTTTTGGCTACTCATTCTTTTTCAATTTAATTTTGAGTCAAAGAATCAATAATAAGTGTTGACATGAAAGGGCTTATTTACTCTCAAGAGTATAGATTTCACTTACTGTGAAAAAATTATCTTCAAACCCAACAGTTTTGATTAGTATATTTCATTTCTAACACAACTGATATTCAATACCTTAGGTAGAGGTGAGGGATGGAAATCTGCTGACCTCATAAGGTGTTACTTCCTGTGTAATCAAAAAATGGGAAATTTTTTTTTTAAACTAGGCAGTTTACTAGGAAGCATATTAAGGAACATGACACTAAGAGTGCAATATGTTAAGGTAATGCGATGTGAAAGCAATTGAACAAGAAAGATGCTGATAGAATACTATGCAGGATTTTCCCCAAGGAAGACATTTAAATTCTGAGGCTCAGAAGTGAGTGCTGGGCTTTGTTATTGAGTTCCTCTGTGACCCACAATCCCAGAAAGGCTTTTACTTCCCATTTCATTCTTGCTAATAGACCTTGTGGGTGGGTGCACAGATGCTGTTACTTATAAAACATTTTAAGGAAACCTGTATTGTGTACTTTGAACCAAATAGACAACTGAGCCAAAATGTTGAATATTTAAAGTTAAAAAAAATAATAATAATAGAATTTTTCTTTTCTTAATTTGAAGCACAAACTAGCCCTAGTCTTGATATAACAACTGTTTTAGCATCTTGGCTTCAAATATGATAATCAATAATAATTTAGAAGGGAGAATTTTTGTGAAAGAGAACCCTCAATTTTGATCAAGTCATCATTCTAGTGAATAGAAGCATTCATTGTTAGAATGTATTCAACATCACTGTGTTTCTAATTTTTTTTAGACAACCATCCACATTCATAGTTTAGAGAAGAGGTCAGCAGACTTTTTTCTTTTTCTTCCTATAGTGCCAGATAATAAATAGTTGAGACTATGTGGGTCATATGGTCTGTGTTGTAACTATTCAGCTCTGCAGCTGTAGTGTGTAAGCAGTCATAGAATTACATAAATAAATGGGTATGTATGTATCCCTAGAAAATTATTTTGTTTTGTTTTTTAACTGAAGCAGGCAGTCAGATTTAGCCTGTATGCCAGTTTGCCAACCCTTGGTTAAAAGGTCAAATAGTACACCATACTTGTTATAAAAAAAAAAAGAGCAGCCCCGACGCTTCCCATTTCCCACTCACCAGAGTCTACCTCTTTCACTTATTTTAGAATATTTTTGCAAAACTTTTATCCATATTTTTAAATAGCATGCTTATCTACTGAGATTTTATCTTTAATTTTTAGTTTTTATCTATTGACTTCTCCCTATAGAGGATGAAGATTTCATTATATTTTTAGAACTTTTCCAACCCTACTCCTAACATGCGCACTTCCATTTCTCCAAATATTTTAAAATTATAATTGTAGTAAGATCATTATCTAGGTTTGACATTCTCTCGGTTTGTGAATGCTATTCGTCGCTGGAACGTGTTCAATATGGTCTTCACTGCAGAGCTAGCTGATTATGTTGTTTCTCTTGGGAATCTTAGATGTCAGCCTCTTTATGACTTTTCTCATGAGCTCCTCAGAGTTGCTCAGAATAAAGACTCTTCAAACTACTCCCTGAGGTGTTTTTGTGTGGCTGCTAAAGTTCTAGGAATAAGTTTATAATCCCATCAACCCTGTTTGCCTGGGAGGTGTTTACTGTATACTATGTTCCAAAGTAAATAATTATGAATACCACCCCCTTTCACTCTTATAAATGACCTGGTCTGGTTGGTAAATTATAAGATCACCCTAGCTGGCAGCCAAGTTGGATAGAAGGTTGAGGTATCTCAAGAGTTCAGTTCATTCAGCTTTAAACTTCCTTCACACATCTATTTCCTAAGCCATTAGCACTCAGTTCACAGAATCCCTCAGTGTGCAGTTGGTACTCCACGATGCACCGTGTCTGATATCTCCCAGCACAGAGACTCTCTGTTTATGGTATAAAATAATAAATGCCCAGGTGTCCACCTGTAAAAAGACAGCGCCGTTGCCAGGCTGTGAAGGCTAAGGGAGGATCTCATGGCTTTTTATACAGACTTTCAACCCATTTTCCTGGTTTTCTTCCCTGCATTAAAACCCTGAGTTACCTGGGCCATGGGGAGTTCTGCAGTGTAAACTAGGTTATTTATCAGTGTTTCCTACTGCCAGCTTACGGGTCAGCCTTTTCATTCTGCTTGTCAATTACCACTTGTCTATCGGCATTCTAGGTTCCTGAGTTTTGTTTCTGTTATCTCTCATTCCCTTTTTCTTTGTGGACAGTTAACTTTTAAAGAAGAAATATGTATATCATACTGTCCTTATAGTGCTTATAGTGGGTTTTGGGAGAAACAGAGGATTAATGCCTATACTCTACCCAGCATCCTTAACTGGAAAGTCATACCATTGCAGTCTCTCTGTCTTACTGCTGCTTGTCTTCATGGGTTGAAGGAGATGGTCATCATCCCATCTCCTTATCTTTATTTCCAAAAAGACATTTCACTCCCCCCCCATCCTTAGTTTTCTGCTCAGTTTCAAATGATCCAGTTACTTTAAACTTCCTTCACACATCCTATTTTCCAAACCATTAACTTTCCTTGTGACTCTTGAGAACTTTTGAGAGTTCTCCTTAGTTTCTAAATTGTAATATCCAGAAAAAGGCAAGGTATTTTTGCATTATATATTTTGGTGGAGGAGTGCAATCTAAGAAAGATAGAGGGTAACAGTTAATGGTAGATGAATGAGTACTAAGTGAAAGACATTATTTGCTCCACTTAATAAATGATAAAATTGCTCTCCAGAGGGTTTAAGGCATTTTCTCCAAGTTATGTTAACTATGGCGTAGTAAACCTGAGATTTGTGCCCAGGGGTATTAGTATTAGAAATCAAAGTCCAGTCTTTTCACTGCACCATTGGCTCACTAGACTGCCTATTAATAAATGGCAGAAAATGAGGCTCACAAAGGCCTATAGGCGTATCCTTGAATAACAACCATTTAAAAAGCGTATATTGATATATTCTTTACCTCATTTGAATTTTTCAAAAACACCATAAGACAGGGATGTTATTACTCATTGCAAAAAGAAAAGTGAAATTTAGAGATGGATAAGTGAATAATTCAAGGCTACACAGTCAGTAAGTTTTAGAGACCATTCTGGAGCCCAGGTTATTGGACTAGTGCCCTGAGAAGCATCTGCTAAACTCACGATAGGTCGTACGTACCTCATAAATCAGAACAAGACTATATCCGGTATGGTATACAATAGATGGCCTGTCTTAGAGAGTCTAAACTGCGCTTGGGCATACACGGTTAAGCAATAGTTTCCTCTTGTACATCCCAGATTATCAGGCTTAAGATACAAAATTCAAAGCCAAAAAGAAACAAAATGAATTCAGGTGTTCCTTAAGTTCTAAGTTCCAGATAGAATTATTTTCCAAAAGGCATCAGGAGAGAAGAATAAATTAATCTGACCATGTACATATTTCTAAAATCTGTAGGGAATGTAAACATTATAAGGATAATTGCTAGATAGTTAAACAACACAACTACATCCACCAGGAAATAACTAACGTTAAGTTACATGTGCTGGTATTTTTTGTAGAGGAAAAATAATACAAAGCATTAGAAGGGAGGTTTGGAAATGTTCTTTAAATGGGAAAGGTGATATGAATTTGTGACTAATAAACGGTCTCTGAATTACCTCTACTTAAATTAGAGCTTTGCAGACTTTTAAGATTCTTTTTATATAACTTTTATAAACTCTCACTACCTTCAACATATCATTTGCCAGTGATCAACCTTGTGCTTAGTGTATGATGGGGAGATTAAAAAGGCTATGTCTTGCTCCTGTGGATGCTTCCGGGCAAGCAAATTACTTTAGTGTCACTTTTCCCTATCTGAATGGTGAGTTTGCAAGTTCTGGGCTATGTTGCTTCATTCACAGCCCCCAGCAAAAAGAGGAGATACGTTACATTCTATCTAGATCATTTGTACTAGAATCAATGGGGGCATTTTTAATATAACCAGAAGCAGTACGACTCAGTTCTGTAAACCAAAGACAGTCTTAATCTATTATCAGGGAATTCTAATTTCAAGTCTAATATATGACATATTCCATTATGTTGACAGGCAAACTCTAATGTTGCTGTTAATTAGTTAAAACTTGCTTGTTTTATTTAGTCACAGTGAAGCTAGCTGATTTTTATGTCAATTACATTTTTACTTAATTCAATTCAGCCAACACTTGCTGAGCGCCTTCCTTCTATGAGGAGCTCCTAGTTGGGATAAAAATGTTCTCGCCCTCAATAGTTAGATATTCTAGCAGGTTAGATATTAAAAAATAACTGTAATTAAAAACAGAAAACTAGAATAAGATAAACAAAAGTTTAGTTTAAATGACATCAGGATGTCTTCTTCAGTTGCTTTCCCTATGGCACTGGATAATGCAGATATTAAAACATTTTAAAGATATGCTAGACCTCATTTATTCATCAGTGTGTCCAGCCTACTCAAAAAAGATGTCTCAGTGACAAGAAATAGGTTGCCAAGTTCTTAAAGACCTTGTGGAGGCAAACATATCCCAGTGTCTCCTTCCCTTGCAAATATATCAAGCCTTCTCCAGCCCCATTCCCATAACTAAAATACTAACTACATCCCAAAATGTTTTTTTGAAAAACTATTTAAATGCTTAATTAGCCTGCAAACCATTGCCTGTATACGCAGGTTAAAACCACCCCTAAAACTCAGATGTCAGATTTCAGCGTCACGTGCTGTTGTTAACCTTTGGGTATTGACTGTTGTTTTGTTCATTCAACCTTTCTATGTTAATCAGAAGCTTTGTTTTAGAACTATATGTTTTAACCTCACGCATATGTCTTTTCTTTCTATTTCTAAATAATACAAATTTTTAACCAAACCAATCAATCATCAAGAAATTGGTTTACAGACAGAGGGAAAGAAAGGAAAGTATTTATTACACACTTTCTGCAGGGTGGGTCTTGACTAGCTGATGTCTTATGGGGAGGAATCAGTAAGGTTTTGTGGAGAAGGTGGAAGCTGAAATGAGTGCTGGGAGGTAGTAAGAATAAATAATCTGGCCTAAGCAAAGTCATGAAAGCAGCAGCAGAAAGACATTTGGAAATATGTTTAGTACATGTGCTCAGTATCTTCTCTTTGTCTCCCAAATCCATTCTCCACTTTTTGGCTCTCTTGCCCTCCGGTATCCTGTTGGGTTTCCCCAGTATGAAGCCCCATTGGCAACAAATAGGAGGAAAGAAGGAGAGCAAGTTGGGGATAAACCAAATGCTTAACAAATTCTTTGGAATTTTCCTTGTGTTCTACAAACTCCTACCGACCCAGTGAAGATAACCGGTGTTCTTCTGTTATTCTCCTGAGTACTGATCCATATCTTGTGCCTTCCCTATACCTGGCCACACCTTTATAAAGTCCCTTTATTAAACGCTCCTCAAATGTACCCATGCCATCTGTTTCCTGGGGAAATGTGATTGAGTCTCAGCCTCATGGTGATTCTGCATTTTGAATTTTTTCTTTCGTTGCTAACCATCACTCTAACTTTTTAATAGTATATTTATCTTCTTTCAAATTCTTTATACTTCTCATTTATTTTCTACTTACTTCCCTACGAAATTGTTGGACCTTATTATACAACATTTTGTTCTTTGACTTTCCTGGGTTTGTTGATTCTTTGAGCTGGAAACTCCAGATGCAATAGGAATGTTTTGTGCACAACACCACCCATGCAGAGCAAGCCCTGAACACGTCATAGGTGTTCATGGTTGCAGGGTTGTTTGATATTTAGTGATGACTATTCCTTGTAGATTGGTCTCCATCTCTCTTTCAGTTTGTGAATCCCTATCACCCAGCTTCTGAATGGAAAGCTTAATTAAGATACCGATGACCCATGATAATCTTGAATGTTTAGTATACTGAAGAGTGATTTGTTCTGAGGATCTCAGGAGCTATTGTTATCCCCAAACTGGGTTCACCTCTTGGTGGGTGTCGAGCCAAAAGGCACAACCAGGCCAAAGATTGGGAGAAGGAAGGATTTGTTACTTGCAGCCAGTAAGGAGAACAGCCGGGGTCCTTCCCAAAGCAGTGTCTCTCTGCACAGCAAAATTGGGGAGATTTTAAGCTATGGGTACATACATATTCATGAGGGGGCTTGGGTGGTAGGCAGAGTCCAAGCTTTAGTTGCTTGAAGTCATGAGGGTCAGAAAAGGTCAACATCATCATCTCTTAGATTCCAGTTGATCTGGTGGTTGAGTTTCTGAGGGGGAATTTACATCCTGCAAAACAGCTAAAGTGCAGTAAGCTAGTCTCTACCATTGAAACAGAACGGGAAGCCTCTACAATTGATTTGTTATCTTTGCTATTGTTACTTCTCTTGTCTGGTAAAGTTGTCCTTTTGTTCTCTTAAGAACATTACTACTGAGACCTGTTAATTATTACTGAGACCTTGCGGCCAGGCTTAGATTACAAAATGGCTTAGGCCAAAAATGGCTTCTCTTACTTCAAGAAAGCCATGCCTGGTTCTCTTTCTCTGGGGACCCTCTACTCTGTCTGCTTACATCATGGATATACTCTTCCACTAGCCAGCTGAATGACTATTAGAAGTCGCTCTTGGACTTCATTTCTTGATCAAGTACATAAAGAACTTTTCTATTCTGTATAATTTTATGGTCAATAAGTTTAAATTGTAGTGGCTTTTCAGGGTGATCTGAACACTTTCACCAGTTTCTCTCAGTATATAACAACACACAACAGTATGAGAGGTAATTTTTTTTAATGTTATGTTTAATGTTAATGTTTAATGAACTATTTTTATATTGTTTGAAACTGGACAAGCCTCATTTCTACGTATGAGTTAATTTACATGGATAGATGCTGATTATTTTATATGTTCTCCTTTGATTTTTACTAATCTCTGCATTGCTGAGTCTGTTTTCCTTTTTTAAATTTATTTTTAATTTTTTTATTTCTACCTCAGTGCATCAGAACAGATGTGGCACTGTGTAACATGCCGCTTGATGGTTGGAGTGGTTGACTAAACAACACAATCATCATTTAATCTACCCACACCGGTAGTAGAAGGGAGTAACTGATCGGTTTACTGATTTGGATAGAGTTTGATAGTGTAAAAAAAATAGCATGTTACTTCCCTTAGGGTAGGAGTCTGCAGGGCGAGACTTGCTCATTTTCTTGGATTGATTGGTGATTCCTTTGTACACAGTACTTAGTTATGTCATTGCCCAGGGTGACTGAGCCATGCAGGAGTGTTGGCAGTTATACTCTGTTCCTGTGGAAGGTGAGAATGGTTTGGATAAAGAAACAAACATGCAGAGCCAGCCTTTTAAAAATCAAGTTGCTTTCTATTAAACTAACATTTGGGACTTATTTTTTACGATACATTTATTACGGTCATAGCTTTAGACTTTTAAGCTTCTCCTCTGTTTCTTGTT
This sequence comes from Lipotes vexillifer, assembly GCF_000442215.2. NCBI lineage: Eukaryota > Metazoa > Chordata > Mammalia > Artiodactyla > Lipotidae > Lipotes > Lipotes vexillifer. The sequence continues at coordinate 246,099 of NW_006787716.1, read as the reverse complement.
ATGGGTGCTCCAAAGAGGCTGCCCTTTTGTTTTCTTTTTCCTAAAATCAGCCTTCAGTTTTGTATCTTTGAAAATATCAAGCTACTCTGCTTCTTGAAGTGGAGAAAGACATTGTATTGGCTGAAGTCAGGTTGACAAAGTGGACTGATTGCTTGAAATGGCTCAGTCTAGAGAATGGAGGCATTCCCACCTGACCCACATACCTAATTATTAGCACGCTGAAATTGAACAGAGCTGTTGAATCTGTGGTCTAGCGTTCCCTTCCCCCCTACCCATGCGTTTTCCAGGGTATCAGGAGGAGTGAAGAAATACCATTGTGGGGGAGGGGAATAGCTGCAGTGCCCCTAATATTCTCTCCTACAACCTCATCTCTGGCTAGAACAGTTTCGCCTGGCACGTGACATGCTGCCTGGCACAAAACGATGAATACAGAGAAAGATCCAAGAGATTAAAAGGTCAATGGATTATCCATTAAGCAATCAAGTCTCAATGTGCCTCAATTTGTCTAGGTCATGATTTATTGCCTGGGATAAATGGACCCGGATCTGTTAGTTTTCCTCTGGGATCATTCTCTTTCGAATCTCTACTACAGCCAGTTCTTTGAGCCCTGCTCACTACTGTGTACCTTTTTACTAGGTGACAGTATTTAAAAATTACTTTTAAGCACCACCTGGCTTGGATCATTTTAGCTGATAAGAGCACAGGCTTTTTGAAGGTTGAAGGTAAATAATTTGGGGGAATTTAATTCGGCAAACAAGGGGAAAAAAATCCATCTATATTGTGTTCCATCCATATGGCAGATGTCCAGATAGCCTGTTCATTGGAACACTGTTGTCGGGACTGCGGGTGGCGAGGGGTGGGAGAGGGGCAAGTTTTGCTGAACTTTCAGGCAATGGTACAGTATGTTAACATGCATTACCTATTTAGTTTCTAATGGATAATTCCACCTTGGTGTCAAACTCAGGAAAATGAGCAGTTTCCTGTGCATACGAAACACAAAGTAGCTTTACTCCAACTGTTTCAGCATTTTAAAATGTTCCCAGGCTCAGATATCATACAACCTTGGTTTTCCACTTGGAGAATGAGTGCTAGAATGCAGTCCCTTGTCCGGTATATTTTATTTGGCAGCTTTGGATGATAAAAGATTCATCAATGACCAACAGTCCGATAAAGTGAAGCCAGAATGGTAACAATCAATTCTAGGGAA
>NW_006787716.1:206786-244404 GCF_000442215.2 Lipotes vexillifer | reverse complement strand
GAAAGAGGCCATGCCATTCCCAATGAGCATGGCATTTTGAAAAAAACAGTTCTATGCCATGGAGCATGTGGCATTTTTAATGTTTTCTAAAGCAGGTTCAGTAGTGGCCTTTCCAAACAGCCCCACACCAGAATTCTTAGGCATGGTTTCTTGGATGAAGATGGTCTTAAAGGAAATAGAAGATTAAAAAATGATGAATTGTAGATTCTGTTAACTGTCCACCATGCATGCTCATAGCTATCAGTTCCTTCCTTTATCTAAATAGACACTAAGTGGTTAGTTACACAAATGTCTGAAGGGCAACATGGTTCTCTTGGGTAACCTGCTAAGAGCACAACACATAAGCTATGATTTCTGTCATTTGAACAATTCTGAATCTTGCGTATTTCACAAAAGATTTTTTTTTAGATGAATGATTCCTTTTATTAGGGTTTGGCAATTGCATTTAAATTTGCTCAGATTTTAACTGTGGTTTAAGCTACTTAGAATTTCAAGACTAGACTCTGAAAACATCTTCTGCTCCAGAAGTCAACCTCAGGTCTGTCCAATGCATGTAGACCAGTGATTCCACGCTATGGAATGAGGGAATCTGGGAGAGTTGTGGATTTATTGTGACGGGGTTCTTCATTTATATGCAAACCAGGTGTTATATACCACCTAAATAAGTAATATGTTTCCCATGCACTGCATTTCTTTCTCAAATGCATGATTTCATCAAAATGCTTAAAATACTACTATAAAGGATTAATAAACATAGTAACTTCCCTCATTATTTATTATTGCAATAAATGGACACTAGTGAATATCTCATAAGGTTTCAGGTTTTTTTTTTTAATACCATGGAAACTGTGTGGCCCTTATAGCAACAAATTAAATTGACACTTAAAAACTCAGCTGTTAATGTGAGTTGAGGCTTACCAACATGATCATGTCTATAAACTCCCCATAGAAGGAGTTTAGGAAAAATAAGATGACCCTGTGGCTGGTTCTCTAAGGAGTGCTTTTCCTGGGATGATAGATCCTTATTCTAAAACCGCCTGCTAACATTATTCTTTTGCGTCACATGGGATACACAGTTGTATATTTTCCCCCAAAGTTGAACGAACATTAACTTCTGTCTCACAGTGATCTGGTGAGATAATAGAATCTTAGAATCATGAGATATTAAGGATGAAGGAGATCTTAGCAATTCTGAAGCTTAATCCTTCATTTTACTGATTTGTACCTATGATGTTTGGCCAGAGACATGGCAAGATTTGGTCAGTGTTATATACCTATTTCATAGTGGAGCTGGGACGGGAAGCCAGCCTTCTTTATTCCTTGGCCAAGACTTTCATGCTATTATCACATCGGTTGGTTCATGGAAGGTGAAATGCAGATTAGCATAAATGTCCCTGGACAAACAGGTACTACTTCTACGACACTGCCATACACACAATTTGGGTAAATTTGAACTTGTGTAAAATGTTATTCAAAAGTAAGTGTTTAGCTCTTAGATCCAGAACTGCTTGGAGACAGTTTAGGAAGGTGATGGGGACTTTGAATTCGAAGCCTAGATAGAATACACAACACACAAATTAAGGGAGCCAGTCTCCTGGGAACAGTTGTATGAACCTGAAGATGGATCAGGACTCAAGTGCTGAGGACTATTCACCAGGTGGCTGATAGCGTCTTGGTGCTCCAGCCAGGTGTCAGGCCTGAGCCACTGAGGTGGGAGAGCTGAGTCCAGGATACTGGACCACCAGAGACCTCCCGGCCCCACGTAATATCAATCAGTGAGAGCTCTCCCAGAGATCTCAATCTCAACGCTAAGACCCAGCTCTAATCAATGACCAGCAAGCTCCAGTGCTGGACACCCTATGCCAAAGAACTAGCAAGACAGGAGCACAACCCCACCCATTAGCAGAGAGGCTGCCTAAAATAATAATAAGCTCACAGACACCCCAAAACACACCACCAGATGCAGTCCTCTTGACCAGAAAGACAAGATCCAGTACCACCCACCAGAACACAGGCACCAGTCCCCTCCACCAGGAAGCCTACACAATCCACTGAACCAATATTAACCACTGGGGGCAGACACCAAAAACAATGGGAACTATGGACCTGCAGCCTGTGAAAAGGAGACCCCAAAACACAGTAAGATAAGCAAAATGGTAAGACAGAGAAACACACAGCAGATGAAGGAGCAAGGTAAAAACCCACCAGACCAAACAAATGAAGAGGAAATAGGCAGTCTACCTGAAAAAGAATTCAGAATAATGATAGTAAAGATGATCCAAAATCTTGGAAATAGAATGGAGAAAATACAAGAAACGTTATCAAGGACCTAGAAGAACTAAAGAGCAAACAAACAGTGATGAAGAACACAATAAAGGAAATTAAAAATTCTCTAGAAGGAATCAATAGCAGAATAACTGAGGCAGAAGAACGGATAAGTGACCTGGAAGATAAAATAGTGTAAATAACTACCAAAGAGCAGAATACAGAAAACAGAATGAAAAGAATTGAGGACAGTCTCAGAGACCTCTGGGACAACATTAAATGCACCAACATTCGAATTATAGGGGTTCCAGAAGAAGAAGAGAAAAAGAAAGGGACTGAGAAGATATTTGAAGAGATTATAGTTGAAAACTTCCCCAATATGGGAAAGGAAATAGTCAATCAAGTCCAGGAAGTGCAGAGAGTCCCATACAGGATAAATCCAAGGAGAGATATGCCAGACACATATTAATCAAACTATCAAAAATTAAATACAAAGAAAATATATTAAAAGCAGCAAGGGAAAATTAACAAATAACATACAAGGGAAACCCCATAAGGTTAGCAGCTGATCTTTCAGCAGAAACTCTGCAAGCCAGAAGGGAGTGGCAGGACATATTTAAAGTGACGAAAGGGAAAAACCTACAACCAACATTACTGTACCCAGCATGGATCTCATTCAGATTCGACAGAGAAGTTAAAATCTTTACTGACAAGCAAAATCTAAGAGAATTGAGTACCAACAAACCAGCTTTAAAACAAATGCAAAAGGAAAGTCTCTAGGCAGGAAACACAAGAGAAAGAAACACAAGAGAAACACAAGAGAAGGAAAAGACTTACAATAACAAACCAACAACAATTAAGAAAATGGTAATAGGAACATACATATCGATAATTACCTTAAATGTAAATGGATTAAATGCTCCAAACAAACGACATAGACTGGCTGAATGGATACAAAAACAAAACCTTTATATATGCTGTCTACAAGAGACCCAGTTTAGACCTAGGGACACATACAGACTGAAAGTGAGGGGATGGAAAAAGATATTCCATGCAAATGGAAATCAAAAGAAAGCTGGAGTAGCAATTCTCATATCAGCCAAAATAGACATTAAAATAAAGACTATTACAAGAGACAAAGGAGAACACTACATAATGATCAAGGGATCAATCCAAAAAAAGATATAACAATTGTAAATATGTATGCACCCAACAGAGGAGCACCTCAATACCTAAGGCAAATGCTAACAGCCGTAAAAGGGGAAATCAACAGGAATGTAGTCATAGTAGGAGACTTTAACACCCCACTTTCACCGCAATGGACAGATCATCCAAAATGAAAATAAATAAGGAAACAGAAGCTTTAAATGATACATCAAATAAGATGGACTTAATTGATATTGATAGGGCATTCCATCCAAAAACAACAGAATACACTTTCTTCTCAAGTGCTCCTAGAACATTCTCCAGGATAGATCATATCTTGGGTCACAAATCAAGCCTCGGTAAATTTAAGAAAATTGAAATTGTACCAAGTATCTTTTTCGACCACAACACTATGAGACTAGATATCAATTCCAAGAGGAAATCTGTAAAATATACAAACACATGGAGGCTAAACAATACACTACTAAATAACCAAGAGATAACTGAAGAAATCAAAGGGGAAATCAAAAAATACCTAGAAACAAATGACAGTGAAAACAATGAAAACCCAAAACCTATGGGATTCAGCAAAAGCAGTTCTAAGAGGGGAGTATATAGCAAAACAATCCTACCTCAAGAAAAAGAAAAATCTCAAGTAAACAACCTAACCTTACATCTAAAGCAATTAGAGAAAGAAGAACAAACATATCCCAAAGTCAGCAGAAGGAAAGAAATCATAACAACCAGATCTGAAATAAATGAAAAAGAAATGAAGGAAATGATAGCAAAGATCAATAAAACTAAAAGCTGGTTCTTTGAGAAGATAAACAAAATTGATAAACCATTAGCCAGACTCATCGAGAAAATAAGGGAGAAGACTGAAATCAATAGAATGAGAAATGAAAAAGGAGACGTAACAACTGACACTGCAGAAATACAGAGGATCATGGAGACTACTACAAGCAACTCTATGCCAATAAAATGGACAACCTGGATGAAATGGACAAATGGTTAGAAAAGCACAATCTTCTGAGACTGAACCAGGAAGAAATAGAAAATATAAACAGACTAATCACAGGCACTGAAATTGAGACGGTGATTAAAAATCTTTCTACTAACAAAATCCCAGGAAGAGATGGCTTCACAGGAAATATTCTATCAAACATTTAGAGAAGAGCTAACACCTATCCTTCTCAAACTCTTCCAAAATACAGCAGAGGGAGGAACACTCCCAAACTCATTCTATGCGGCCACCACCACCCTGACACCAAACCAGACAGAGATGTCACAAAGAAAGAAAACTACAGGCCAATATCACTGATGAACATAGATGCAAAAATCCTCAACAAAATACTAGCAAACAGAATCCAACAGCACATTAAAAGGATCATACACCATGATCAAGTGGGGTTTATCCCAGGGATGCAAGGATGCTTCAATATACACAAATCAATCAATGTGATGCACCATATTAACAAATTGAAGAATAAAAACCATATGATCATCTCAATAGATGCAGAAAAATGCTTTTGACAAAACTCAACACCCATTTATGATAAAAACCCTCCAGAAAGTAGGCATAGAGGGAACTTACCTCAACATAATAAAGGCCATATATGACAAACCCACAGCCAACATCGTTCTCAATGGTGAAGAACTGAAACCATTTCCACTAAGATCAGGAGAAAGACAAGTTTTCCCACGCTCATCACTATTATTCAACATAGTTTTGGAAGTTTTAGCCACAGCAATCAGTGACAAAAGAGAAATAAAAGGAATTCAGATCATAAAATAAGAAGTAAGGCTGTCACTGTTTGCAGATGACATGATACTATACATAGAGAATCCTATAGATGCTACCAGAGAACTACTAGAGCTAATCAATGAATTTGGTAAAGTATCAGGATACAAAGTTAATGCACAGAAATCTCTTCCATTCCTATACACTAATCATGAAAAATCTGAAAGAGAAATTAAGGAAACACTCACATTTACCATTGCAACAAAAAGAATAAAATACCTAGGAATAAACCTACCTAAGGAGACAAAAGACCTATATGCAGAAAACTATATGACACTGATGAAAGAAATTAAAGATGATACAAACAGATGGAGAGATACACCATGTCCTTGGATTGGAAGAATCAACATTGTGAAAATGACTGTACTACCCAAAGCAATCCACAGATTCAGTGCGATCCCTATCAAACTACTAATTGCATTGTTCACAGAACTAGAACAAAACATTTCACAATTTGAATGGAAATACAAAGACTCCAAATAGCCAAAGCAAACTTGAGAAAGAGAAACGGAGCTAGAGGAATCAGGCTCCCTGACTTCAGACTGTACTATAAAGCTACAGTAATCAAGACAATATGGTACTGGCACAAAAACAGAAATATAGATCAGTGGAACAGGTAGAGAGCCCAGAGATAAACCTATGCACATATGATCACCTTATCTTTGATTAACGAGGCAAGAATATACAATGGAGAAAAGACAGCCTCTTCAATAAATGGTGCTGGGAAAACTCGACAGCTTTATGTAAAAGAATGAAATTAGAACACTCCCTCACACCATACACAGAAAAAAACTCAAAATGGATTAAAGACCTAAATGTAAGGCCAGTCACTATAAAACTCTTAGAGGAAAACATAAGCAGAACACTCTTTGACAAAAATCACAGCAAGATCCTTTTCGACCCACCTCCTAAAGAAATAGAAATAAAAACAAAAATAAACAAATGGGACCTAATGAAACTTAAAATCTTTTGCACAGCAAAGGAAACCATAAAAAAGACAAAAAGAAAACCCTCAGAGTGGGAGAAAATATTTGCAAATGAAGCAACTGACAGGATTAATCTCCCAAATATACAGGCAGCTCACGCAGCTCATTATCAAAACAGCAACCCAATCCAAAAATGGGCAGAAGACCTAAATAGACATTTCTCCAAAGAAGATACACAGATTGCCAACAAACACATGAAAGGATGCTCAACATCACTAATCATTAGAGAAATGCAAATCAAAACTACAATGAGGGCTTCCCTGGTGGTGCAGTGGTTGAGAGTCCACCTGCTGATGTAGGGGACACGGGTTCGTGCCCCAGTCCGGGAAGATCCCACATGCCGCGGAGCGGCTAGGCCCGTGAGCCATGGCCACTGAGCCTGCACGTCCAGAGCCTGTGCTCTGCCACGGGAGAGGCCACAACAGTGAGAGGCCCGCGTACCGCCAAAAAAAAAAAAAAAACCAAAAGAACAAAAAAACTACAATGAGTTATCATCTAACACTGGTCAGACTGGCCATCATCAAAAAATCTACATACAGTAAATGCCAGAGAGGGTGTGGAGTAAAGGGAACCCTCTTGCACTGTTGGTGGGAATGTAAATTGATTCAGCCACTATGGAGAACAGTATGGAGTTTCCTTAAAAAACTAAAAATAGAACTACCATATGACCCAGCAATCCCACTACTGGCCATATACCCTGAGGAAAGCACGATTCAAAAAGAGTCATGTACCACAATGTTCATTGCAGCTTTATTTACAATAGTCGGGACATGGAAGCAACCTAAGTGTCCAGTGACAGATGAATGGATAAAGAAGATGTGGCACACATATACAATGGAATATTGCTCAGCCACAAAAAGAAACTAAATTGAGTTATTTGTAGTGAGGTGGATGGACCTAAGAGTCTGTCATACAGAATGAAGTAAGTCAGAAAGAGAAAAATCCATATGCTAACACATATATATGGAATATAAAAGAAAAAAATGGTTCTGAATAACCTAGGGGCAGGACAGGAATAAAGACGCAGACGTAGAGAATGGACTTGAGGACACGGGGAGGGGGAAGGGTAAGCTGGGACGAAGTGAGAGAGTGGCGTGGACATATATACTCTACCAAATGTAAAATAGATAGCTAGTGGGAAGCAGCCACATAGCACAGGGAGATCAGCTTGTTGCTTTGTGACCACCTTGAGGGGTGGGATAGGGAGGGTGGGAGGGAGAGGCAAGAGGGAGGGGATATGGGGATATATGTATACATATAGCTGATTCACTTTGTGATACAGCAGAAGCTAACACACCATTGTAAAGCAATTACACCCCAATAACGATGTTAACATAAAAAGTAAGTGTTTAAATACTTATAGTTAACTTAGGGTGGCAGGAGCTACTTAGAGTTTGCTCAATGAAAACTGAAATTTTAGTGGGAAAGATAATTGAAAGAAGTAAAAAGGAGCTAAGTAAGAGATTTCTTTGGTCCCCTTTCTTGATTTTAATGATCAAAATGTACCACAGACCCATCCTGCGTCTGATATTTCACTTCCTGAGGAATTAGAAAACTAAAAGTGGGGACACTGTAAATCCTTAGATTTGTTTCTTTGGAGTCTTGAAAGCTGCTCTCCACAAGGACTATTACACTTACCAACTTTACAAAGTAAAATTCAATTGAGAAATAGGCACATAAGAGATTGGCTTGACTCTTTTGCTCAAAAGAACGTTTTGAGAAGTTCAGAATTTACTAAATGAGGCAATTTTTCTTGCCTCATTTTAGATTTTAATTATAGAAATAATATCATGTTACAAAAATAAAGACAGTAAAAAAAACTCCACCTGTGTTCTTGACCGTAAATGTGTACTGTTCCCCTGAATTTGACTAAATTTTAAGCTGGTTTCCTCCTGGCTGTATGCTCCCTTTGAGCATTTACTTTAGAAAATTTGCAATTATAAATTCTTTGTCTGCCCCTAGGGACGTAAATCTCCTCCCAGCCTCTTGCCAGTTTTACAACCCAGAAATGTCTTTCCAAGGACCTGGGGTCATCCCTTTGAAATGTCAACACAGAGAAAGATAAGGCCCCAGTCTCCCAGTTTCTGTGGAAGGGTAGGAGCTTAACTTCAGTTAGTGGAATTGGCAAACATACATGCCCCAATCATACAACCTCCCCACTAATAAGAATAAGGATAATAATAATAAGTACAGTGTAAAGCTTAAAATTTGATGCAGCAGATAACTTTATAACTTGGTTATCTCAGACAAAGAGAAACTGAAGCAGTAACTGCTCTCAGGTTTGTCAGCAAAGGAGCTGAAATGAACCAGGCACACTTACTTGAACTGCATTAAATCTTTTTTGTTTTTAGCTTTTTATTTTATATTGGAATATATCCTGTTAACGATGTTGTGATAGTTTCAGGTGCACAGCAAAGCGACTCAGCCATACATATACATGTATCCATTCTCCCCCAGACTCCCCTCCCATCCAGGCTGCCACATAGCGTTGAGCAGAGTTCCTTGTGCTATACAGTAGGTCCTTGTTTGTTATCCATTTTTTTTTTTTTTTTGGTTATCCTTTTTAAATATAGCAGTGTGTACATGTCAATCCCAAACTCCCTAACTATCCCTTCCCTCCACCTTCCCCACCCCCACCTCCCTGGTAACCATAAATTCGTTCTCTGAGTCTATGAGTCTGTTTCTGTTTTGTAAATATGTTCATTTGTATCATTTCTTTTTACATTCACATATACGTGGTTTCATACAATATTTCTCTTTCTCTGTCTGACTGACTTCACTCAGTGTGACAATCTCTAGGTCCATCCATGTTGCTGCAAATGGCTTTATTTCATTCTTTTTTTATGGCTGAGTAATATTCCATTGTATACATGTACCACATCTTCTTTATCCATTCCTCTGTCGATGGACATTTAGGTTGCTTCCATGTCTTGTCTGCAAAGAGTGCTGCAGTGAACATTGGGGTGCATGTATCCTTTCGGATCATGCTTTTCTTTGGATATATGCCCAGGAGTGGGATTGCAGGGTCATATGGCAATGAACTGCATTAAATCTTTTAAATTAAAAACAAACAAATAAACAAAAAGTTTCCAACCTCCTTACTAATGTCCTCCTGTACTTTTCCACGAGCTTACCCAAGTGCTTAAAACTCTTCTGCCTTTGGTTTCAATGGAGTTGAGTTCAATTTGTGCCACCCTTCCCCCCACCTCTAGCACCAGCCATTACAACAGTATCTCTCCTCTGTTATAATAGTTTTGAATAAAATCTTCCTTGCCTGTTTAACTCAATTCAGTGTAATTTTTCTTTGACATCCTACAACCCTAAAAGAAACATTATTTTCATTTCTTTGTATTCTTTTGCAATCCCTTTCCATAAACACATGGAATGCCTATACCCAAAGCATTTATACATTTAAAAAATTTATACCAAGCATTTTTCTATGTTGCTCTGTGATGGTCATAATTATCACATGATTCCCAATAAATATAATGCTTATGTTAACTTAGCCAAATGGCATAACAGCACACAATGTTTGTTCAAATGCTTAGGCTTTATCATCATATGGTAAGGCCACAAGCGTGTACTCATTTTTGTGTTATTTTGGTAATGTGAAGGGCATGGAAATTAAACTCAGCTGTAGTAAGGAGCCAGGGCATGATAATTAATACTCATTTTTGTCAGTCAGTTCTGGTAGGGTTAGCTCTAAATTATTCAGGCTGTTTCACAATCCTTAACTGCTCCCTACAAAATGTGATCATGCACATTTGGCTATATATTACTGAGGATATTGTTTCCAAAAATACTTATATCAGGCTCTAAGTGTTAAGTGACTTGGAATAATACAAAAGGAGAAATAAGTGATAAGCAAGGAGAAACAGCACAGATATTTCAGTGTTCACGGGCAACCCACTTTTTGTACAGGGACATATGAGGACATCACAAGTAGGAAAGCAAAGAATGGGTAACTTGTGGGAGAAAGATATGTATAACAATCAGGGTCTCGGGTGGTAGGTGCAGGCAGTAAGCTGTACGAAAAAAGAATTAGATATTGGTGATGAGGTTTAGAAGGGAGTTCATGTTGTGACATATTTCGCGTGTGTCCTTGTTTGTTGCATCTTATGAAATGAAACCTTCTTCTTAATGGTGCAGCTGAAATGTTCCCCTAAGACATTTTGAATTCTAAGGTGGTGATATGTCAAGTTGCTGTTCAAAGGGTAACTGAAATGCATTTGTGAAATGAATACTAAATGATCTTGCTGCTTTTAAAAAATTGTTTGGTTTCTTTTTTTCTTTTCTTTCTTTCTTTCTTTCTTTTTTTTTTTTTTTTTGGTTAAATCTACGGTGAAGATAAGAACTAATAAGTATAATAAAAGTGGATAAAATTTGGCACATTTTTCCAGCTCTATCTTATAAAGAAAAAACAAAGTCAAGGAAAATACTCTGTAAATGGCTATAACGTATTATAGAAAATGCTATAGAATATTTAAATGCATTTGCTGAACTGTGAAAACTGACATTTGAGTCATGAAATCAGATTTTGTTTAACGAAGTTAATACATTTTAAGCTTCTTCTGTCTCTAGAATTAATAAAATGAGGTTGATGAGTGATTGCAGAATTGAAAACGCATTGGCTTGCATTTTGAACCACGTCAAGTTTAATTTAGCAGAGGTATTAATTTGAGGTGGTTTTATGTTAACAGTTATGGGGAAACATCATTGAGACCGGAACACTCAGCCAGATGTACTGAGCATGTGCCCTATGGATTCACACAAGCTAAAGATGGATTCAGACAAGCTAAAAAGATGCCAAGTAATTACAAGCCTGTGATTCTTGGCTCTCTGTCCCTGTATCTCAGAAAGATTGAGCCATCAGATGTCCTAAATCAATATTTCTTAATTATTATACCAGGACTTACTTTCTATTGTCAAGGAAAATTTTATTTCAAGTATGCATGACCTTTACAGAGTGTCATAAGGTAGTGTCACAAGGTGTAATTGGTGTGACCCTGTTCTCTATTCTGAGATTGCAACACACATTTTATGTATTTGAAAGTCAAGAGGCCCCCAAACTCTGTCATTCTTAATACCTTTTTAGATATTCTTCTAAATCAGGTGAGGACAGTTCAGTTTTGTTGATTCTACTTGTTGTGAATAAACTATTCAGGTAGTTCTGGAACATATTAAAAATCTTCCATAGGCCAGGAACTATTCTATTCATTCAAGATATAGGTGTGAACAAAAGAAAATGCACATTATGTTCAAGTTTAATCAGGGAAGAGAACTAGTGACAAATAAATGCAAACTATTTGGTAAAGAAAAGTAAAGCAGGATCGGGGACTAGTACTGATGGGGCTAGGGATGCTATTTCCTGTGAATCACTGGAAGCTCTTCTGATAAAGAAACATTTGAACAGAGGTCTAATGGAAGCATGAGAAGGAGTGTTCGGAGGACGGAACATTCTATGCAGTGAGAACAGCAAGTACAAAGTCCGCGAGAAGAGAACCTGCTGGGGCTGCTTAAGGAACAGCAGTGAGCTTGGTGTGGATCTAATATGTGGAGCTTGGAAGCTAATAGAAGCAGAAGCAATGAAAGAGGTAGTAAGATGCTGTAAGTCATAATGAGTTATCTGGATTTCACTCTGAATAGGACAGGAAGGCATAGATGAGATTTGAAGAGAGGAGTAAGTTGATCTGACTTAGGTTTTCGAAGAATTACTCTGATATCTACATGTTGAATAAAACCTAGGTGAAAATAAAGAGAATGGTTAGAAGTCTCTTGCAAGAATTCAAACATGAGAAGACAGTACCTTGGACCAGGGAGGTAGCAGTGGCGATAGTAAGAAGTGGGCAGGTTCAGAATATATTTTGAGAGCAAAACCAATAGTATTTGCTGATGGATTGGAAGAGGAATGTGAGAAAGCAAAGTAAAGGCTGAAGCAAGGTTTTGGTTGGGTAGGATAGAATTGCCAGTTAATGACATGGAGAAGACTGCATCTTGAGTTGAAAGCAGGTGGGTTTTAAGTGTGTATTTAGGAACCTTTCATTTTTAGATACTTATTAGGCTTTTAATTGAAGTTATTGAAAAACAAGTCTGGATTTCAGGAGACATATTGAGACTAGAGTTGCAAATTTGGTCATCAGTCTATGGGTGGAACTTAAAGCCACATGATTAAATGAAAACATCTAGGGAGTAAGTATAAGACAAAGAAGAAAAGAGATCTGTGGGTGGATCCTGAAATACTGGATTAGACACAGATTGGGACAATGGGGCAGACGGACTCAGCTACTGAGAGGGAGTGGCATTTGTGATAGGATGATTTTCAATAGAAAGGACCATCTTGGAAGCCAAGAGAAGAACACCTTCCAAGAAAGAGGGAGGGATTAATTCTCTCAAAGAGTTGATAATAGGTCAAGTAAGCTGAGGACTGAGCAATGATCATTAGGCACTTCACAATGGAGATCGATGGTGATTTGTTGACTTATTTGCATGTAATCAGAGGGCAAAGGCCTCTTAGGGGTGGGTCCCAGAGAATAGAGAGAAGAGACGTGCAAGCTGTTAGGACAGACAATTCTTTTTAGCAGTTTGCAGTAAGGAGAAAAAAATCAGTGCTATAGATAAATTGTTGAAGAAGATGAGGCAAGAGATTTTGTTTAAGATTTCAGTATGAAAAGGGGGATAATTTATTATTGGAGATAAACCTAATTAGTTTAGGAAACACTTGATAAAATTATACTTCTAGACACTGTTATTTCTTCCACAATCTTCTTTTCCTTTCCCTTTGGGTAAGTGATTCTCCTAGGGGCAGTTCCTCCAGCTTGAACAAAGTTCATCCTAGCTTCACACCTCCCCAGGACAATCAGATATCTTTTGAACACAGATTTGGGCAACAAGAATCCAAAGAGCTTTCTGCCAAACAGAAAAATATGTCTCATGCATTGTGATGCAGTGTCCCTCAGCCTCAATATGGGCCAGCTTGGAACTTCAATTTGATGAAATTGGAATCAAGTGGACTCATAGTTCTTCACAGCAGCATTCTGCACAACAGAGTTAAATTTACTACAACTCAGCCAAGGGTAGCACATGCCGTATAATTTTGCCTCCCGTATCTCTTTGGGTTTTGATTTACTGGGAAATGGTTTGCTGTTGACTGAAATGCAAACAAAAGATAATGATGGCACTTTTCCCTCCTTCTCACATATGCACTCTCTCTTTTTCAAACTTTAGTACCACTTCTGTCACAATTAAGATAATTCAGCCATTGAAGTACTAACAGCCCCAGTGGTCTTAGAACCTCTTTCTTTTTTTTTTTTTTTTTTTTCTTGCGTTATGCGGGCCTCTCACTGTTGTGGCCTCTCCCATTTGCGGAGCACAGGCTCCGGACGCGCAGGCTCAGCGGCCATGGCTCACGGGCCCAGCCGCTCCGCGGCATGTGGGATCTTCCCGAAACGGGGCACGAACCCGCGTCTCCTGCATCGGCAGGCGGACTCTCAAGCACTGCGCCACCAGGGAAGCCCCGAACCACTTACTTTTTTAATACTAAAATGCAGTAAAAAGACATTGCTTATTGGAATTTTAATGTCTTTTTATTGGGCTTGAACTGTCAAGAGCATTAGAGTTGAGTTTCTGTTTGTTCTTAAGTAGACATTGAAAAGCAGAAAGAAAGGAAAGAAGTTTATTGAAGTTCATCTCAAATGACTAATTTTGAAACCACCTTGGTTGTGGTTTGTGAAAACATTGCCTTACTTGGACAGAGAGGCTGGTCGACAGTTTAGGAGGGATTTTTTTAGGAAAGGGGAAGGCATTGAAGCAAAGGAAAAGGAGGGGGCTCTGGTCCTTTCCAACTAAGAGCTTTCTTTCCAAAGATGAAAAACTAGTTGTATTCATTTTGTGGTTGATAGGAAGCCACAAATAACTCAGATTCACATCATATAGCCCTTTAATAAGGTAGTTAGCCTCCTGGAAGCCAGCTGTGCCCTGCCCTTCAGTTGTAATGAAGGCTGTAATGGGAGGGCGAGGACGGTCAGCCACCCTTCGCCCTGCAGGGTGGGCACATGTCCAAGTTGGCCATGAGTGGCTTTTACAGGGATGAGATGGTTTGGAAATGAACATTCTGAAAAGTTGCTTCTGAACGTTCAACATGATCACTCTATTAGAATGAGACATGAAAGGGTGTCTTGGAGTGATGGAAGACTCGAGGTTGTAGCCCTAGGGTTGAATTCTCTCTGTGCCGCTTAATAATTGGGTCTCTGAGCCTCAGTTTTCTTCTCAGTAAAATGGAGATCAAGACAATGCGAGCACAAGAATAACAGTGATAGCAAATACATATATGACTATACTCAGGTGCTAGTCTATTCTTTGTATTTATTAGCTAACCTAATTGTCAACAACTTAGGTAAGTAGATATTAATTTTATTCCCAATTTGTGGATAAGAAAACTGAAGCATAGGAAAGATAAATAACCTGTCAAAAAATCTCAGCACTAGTAGGAGGCAGAGGCTAGGTTTTACACCAGACAGTGTGATTGTGGATTCTTAACCACACCATGATTCTTGTAGGGGGCTGTGAAAACTAAAGGAGGTGATGCACACAAACCTCCTAAGATGTCATAGGTGTTTAATAAATGCGAAATATTATTGTTGATGAAGTTAAGATAGATGTCCCATTATCATCTATTTTCTATCAAAATTTGGCAGACCAATAGGGTAAGAAATAGAAGTTACAGCCTAGGAAGCAAAACCAAGAAAGGCAATTGTCTTAAGGCAATTATCTAAGAATTTCACCTAAAAAAAAAAAAAACCCAAATCCAAACCAGGAAGAAACATTTATAATTCAAACAGTGTAAGATGCTCTCCTCTGCTGTTTTCTTGCTCTTGATAAAATTACTATCTTTATTTTTTATCATTGCTCTTTGGCTTCATAACTGCATTCAAAACCCTCACTGTTATTTCAGCATCAGTAGCTATGACAGCCTTCGTTGGCTGCAATCCACTCTTTGTTTCATTTTTCTGAAACAGCTGTTACTTGCTAAACTTTTAGAAAGATGTCTCCCACAACCAATAAAACCAATAAAATGGGACTCTGTTTCTCCTGGTGTAAAGGATATTGCATCTCTGTCTATTTGTTTATGTCCAGGTTTACAAGTTTCCAGGTAGTTAAGGATGTTCAATGTTTGATACTTTAAAAGTGTTCTTTTTTTTTATTATTCTCCTTTTTTCTCTCTTTAAAAAAATAATGGGGGCTTCCCTGGTGGCGCAGTGGTTGAGAGTCCGCCTGCCGATGCAGGGGACGCGGGTTCGTGACCCGGTCCGGGAAGATCCCACTTGCCGCGGAGCGGCTGGGCCCGTGAGCCATGGCCTCTGGGCCTGCGCGTCTGGAGCCTGTGCTCCGCAACGGGAGAGGCCACAGCAGTGAGAGGCCCCCGTACCGCAAAAAAAAAAAAAAAAAAAAAATGTAATAGAAGAGTTTCTTGAAAGTAGCATGCTGACATGAAATGAAGTCCACTAAATTCTTAAAATCATTCAGTTTGGCCTTGTTAGTGGAATTATTCATTCTCTTCTCATAACCTGACATAAACTGAGGGTATCTAATTAAATAGAGTCCCCTCTAGTTTGGTAAATAGGAAAATTTATAGGAGCCATTATTTAATAGAAAGCCATCTGGAGCTATACTAGGAATTGTGATTCTAAACCTTGGATTTTGTTGTGTCCTTCTGTCAATCACTTAAAATCCCTGGAACTTTATATTCTTTTCTGTAAAATAGAGATATTAATGCCTACCTTGCAGTGCTGTTATGAAGCTGAAGCCTTATGTATGTTAATCATCAAAATTCAAATCCAAATAGCAGTCCAGGGCTGATAAAGCAGCTCTCCCAATTCTTTCAGAAATCCTGTCTCTTTCTGGCTCACTGATCCATCATCTCTAGGCTGTGCTTCTAATCTTTGTGACCTAAGATGGTTGCTAGAACTCCAGCCATCTCATCCACCTCCAGGCAGTATGATATAGAAAGTAGTTAAGAAAGACAGGTCCCCACTGACTTTCAGGGTGGTTTCAAGGAAGTCACCTGCATCTTATATCTTTGTCACATGGCTACATATAGCTGTGAGGAAGAGTGAGAGAGGAATCCATTTTTATACTTGGGCAGCAATGGGCCTAGCTAAAAATTAGTCTTTTAATATTAAGGAAGGAAAGAGTATTGATAAGAAACCAGAGTATCTGCCACAGATGGCAGTTACACCTGTGCTTTTATCCTTTAACTTCAACAACAACAACAAACCCAAAAAGGTGAAAATACTGAAATAGTTTCTATTCCGATAGTTGCTCTTTTAGCTTAAACAAGATATTGTATGTGGAAACTGTTAGAAGGAGTAAAATGACTAAATAATTCTAAAGAGGGATGTTTTTGTTTCCTCCTTTTATGGTGAGTGACTTTGAATACCTATGTATCAGGATAATAAAGAATCACTGAATCATGAGCTAAAGGATAATTTTACGTAAGAGGGTCAGAGATGTTTAGGAAACACAGTTAAGCAGATATCAAAGGGATTTGACATCAACTTTGTTGCTTGAGAATAGGCACTTTTTGAGGTTAGCATAGGGCCATAATTTTTTGACAGAGTATGTTTTTATTTTCTGAAAACATGGACGGGTCTATTTTGTTCTTTCACAGGACCCATTGTTAAACTCATCCGGTATTTTATATATAAGAAAAACCAAGATAGTTAGCTGTGGATATAATGAAAAATAGCATTAAATAAATACAATGAATTGAAATTTTACAAACATATATTAATATCTGCAGAGTAATGTATGATATACTAGGTATAGCTTGTTCCTAGAATTGGAATTGGAATGCTACATAATAGCAGTTTGTCTCAACACTTCATCTATAAAATAGGACTAATAGTAAATTGCTCCCTCCCAAGGTGATGTTTAAGCTCAGGGATGAAGTAATAAAGAGATGATAGACAGATAGATAGATACATAGATAGATCGATACATAGATAGATAGAACATTAATACCTTGTATATGATCAAAAATATTACTTATGTGGTGCTTAATAATTGGTAATTTTCCTATTATTTTACTTGCTTCATGTTATACTTGACAAATAAGTGTACAAGATATTTGAGTTCTTAGTAGATGAGGTATCTGACCCTTTAGACTTTTCTGCATCTCATAGGTGCTGTATATCTCTTGCATTCCTTCGACTTGCCTCTACATATAGCTCAGCTGACCGAGTGCATGCCTGTAGAATAACTGAGTGTGATTCTCTCACGAAAAATTGCAAAGGAAAGAGGAAAATACATACAGAAAAAAACTAGAATATGGTAGAAAGTGCATGAAAAATTTAGACTTGGCCTAAAAAAGTGGTTGTACCCTGGGGATAATAATTCAATAGCTACGGTTATAGGTATGGCTGAGGAAAAAAAAAAAATCAAAACTGGAAAATCAAAGTGGTGTCCTTATTTTTATTCTGGTGCTGTATCAACCTGAAAGTGTCATACTCTTAAATTGGGTGGCTTGAAAAAGGCAAAATAGTACATCTTAGAGAGTTAAATCAGAGCAGCTTCTCCCTGGAACGATCCTGGAAAGGAGAAATGATTATGCTTTAGGACTAGACAATTTGTGAGAAAGTTAGCCAAAGAAAATAATAAAGTTGAGGCACATTGAAACAACTCTTTCCTTACTAGCCAAATATGGGCATTGATGTAACGGAGCCAAAACAACCGTTTGTTAGGGACTTTAATCTGGAATATTTGAGGAAGTCCTACTGTAAGTGGAGAGGTTCACTCTCTCTTTTCTCTGACTGTGGCCGTGGCCACACTGAGCACGTCTGAGAAAATAGGGGCCATTTCTTCCTTTGGAAAGATCCTCTCCACAGATTGGATAGAAGAAGGAGGGAGAGAGGAACAAAGCTGGGATCAAACACATCTGAGTTCTGCCCAAAGAAAAGTGGTACCTATAAAGCTTTCCTGAAAAGTCTAAGCAACCATCGTTTCCATTATCATGATCATCCTCTAGCATGATAGCACAGGTGTTGGCGAAATGTTTCAGCTCCCCAAAACTCTTCAGTTTTTATATTCCGTCCCTCATGCCCTCTGATCCTTCCATCATTTCTCGTCCTCAAATTCCTGACTCCCCACTGACTTGTCAGTCATCCCTGTATATTCCACCTCTCTTGCCTTCCTACTACTCTCTCATATACACCTACTTTTGACCTGGCTGCATGCCTAGACTCAGTCTTTCTTTATCCATATTGTCTAAACTCAGCATGATGCATAGTCATATTTAAGATCAGCCCCTGCTGGAAAGTATGACTGCTTCTAAAGAATGAATTGGTCATTTTGGGGAATGCCTCTTGGGAGATTTGAACTTCAGGATATGATGGATTTTAGAGAAGTGTCTGTTTCTCCTGGGTAGCTGTAGACATCTACTCTAATTAAATAGGCATTTGAATGATGCTTCATTTGGGGGAAAAAAATTGATTCTCCCATGTACTTTCTCATTTTAAAGAGACTCTGTTCACTATTATCAACATTATAAGGTATTTGGGGTAACCACTCACCTCGTTTAGTAGCTTAGAAAAGTGAATTATACAGAAGTTAACTTACTGTAGCTTGAAAAACAAGGTCATTATACCACCTGGGCAAAGACCTAGGTCTCGTGCCTTTTAGTCCTTGGCTCTCTACAGCAACGTAATGGCTCCTTTAAGCTTCCCTGCCAATGGTTATGGAACAGACAGTGGATCTCAGTGCATACATTTTTGAGACTGTTTCCAATCTAAAGAGAATAAAGTCCCATGTTTACTGTGGTTTCTCAAAAACTTGAATGTTTTTTATTGTGCCCGTGTCCCCCACAATGACACCATGCATAGCCTGCCATTTCCTTAATTTCCTTACACTGTTTCCAAGAAAAGCAGGACGCTCTCCATCCCAGTTACTCAGCAAAGAGATCCTCCCCATTCCGGGGCCTTCGTGCTCCCCACTAGCATCAGTTAAGAATCCACTTAGGCCAAACAGTGACTTGGAGAAATTCTTTTTGTCTTCCAATTCTAGTTTTCCCCAGAAGTGAAAAGACAAAGACAGTCTGACTTAACGCAGATTCTCACATATATAAAGCTAGAGTGCTTTTAAAACAGTGTTCCATTACACAATTAGAATAATAGCCTCTAACTCTTTGTTGATCTCCTTAAATATTTACAGAGGAGAAACCTCCCCCTCAAAGAATCTGTGGTTTTCCAGGCTGTATGTTTCTAATTCGATTGCTCTGTCTCACAGTCTGGGGTACTCATGCATTTTATCATTGAGATAGGAGCTGTCTGCATTTCTCTGATTTCTTTATATTTCCCCCAAAGCATGGCATCAGGAATTAGATGCAGTAATGCTTGGGGATAGATGCAGTTACCTAAGACCTCCTTTAGGCAACCAGAGCTAATTTAGCCTAAAAGCCTGCAAATCTCATGATATACAAAAATCTAAAGGGTTCTATTTTTCTTTTTTGTTTGTGCCAACACAAGACTGATTTCAAGGACACACTTTTGAAGTAATACAAATGTTTATAGTCTAAATTTTGATATTTCAGTTTTAAAAAATAGCTACCTGCCCTTTATTAACTTACAAGATTAATTGTTTCATATGGACACATTTTTAATGGCCAGAATGGATATCATTGTGTGAGGTTCTGAGGTTTCAAAATTCATTAAGAAGATTCCAGCAACTAGAATTGTGCCTAACAGTCATCAATTAATAGAGGTGTTTGGACGGAAGGATGAAAAGAAGAATAGATGAACAATTTTTCACTCATTCCTTCATTTAGTCAACAAATATCTGTACAAGATATTGTTCTAGGTGCTGGGGATATGGCAATGTACAAAACAGACAAAAATTTCTGATCTTGGAGCTCATGTTCTAGTGGGATGGAAAAGGAAAACAAAAAATTATGTAATAAGTTAATTATATTAAAAATAAAAGATAAAACAGAGTAAACAGGATGGAATATGTATATTCAGTTTGCAGTAGAATGGCTAGGGCAGGTCTCAGTAAGAGGGTGACATTTGAGGCAAGTGAGAAAGGGAGCCCTGTGTCTCTCTGGGAGGAGAGACTCCAGGTAGAAGGAATAGCCAGTTCAAAGGCCCTGAGTTGAAAGCATAGCAGGAAGGTCATTGTGGTTGAAATGGAATAAGTATGAGAAAAGGGTAGAGAGATGAAATAAAATTTCATTTTTATTAAGCCAATGAAATTTGGCCTAATAAAAATTTCATTAGGCCAATGAAATAAACATTTGTTGACAACTATATGTTTCAGACACTTGGACACAAACATTGAATAGATATCATCTCTATCCTCAGAGAAGCCTAAGCAGTGGAAGAAATTATAATAAAAAGCTATACAAAGTCCAATGGGAGTGCAGAGAGAGAGAAGATCAGTTTTATATATATATATATATATATATATATATATATATATATATATATATATATATATATAAATGTGTCTAATACACTGTTTAACATAAAGTAGGAATTTGAAAAAATTACAGAAGTAACAAAGTAGTGGAATTTGTAATTTGATGGTGAGAAATGGACAATTATTTTTTGAGAAAGTGACAGTTGAACTAAGACATGAGATGCTGATGCTATTTATACGTTTGGAGTTAAGGAGGGGTATTAAAGGTGAGGAAAAGCATAGCAAAGAAACAGAGATAAGGAAATAAAAGTCATAAAAAACACACCACTAGTTTAAATGTCCAAAAATACAAATTTCTACATCTCACCCCAAATATGCTAACTTAATTGGTCTGGGTTGGAACCAAAATATATACAATTTTGACAAAGCGTCACAATGACACCAATGATCCATGTCATCATGTAAAAAAAACTTTAAACTCTAGAATTCTTGAAGGGATTTCTTTCGAAAACCAAATTGTTAAGGTAGGTTGGGATTGATTTGTGGGAAGCTTTCTAGCAGCTTTAACGGAAAGTTAATATTTAGGTAATTAACATTTTTCTTAAAAGACAGTGAAGTGATAAATGGGAGAGAAAAGAATATTGAAAGCAGTGTTGACACTCTACCAGAATGTGAAATTTTAAAAAAAATCACAGTGAATTAGTGCTAACACCTTTCCTTCAGGCATTCCTCAACATGGTAATGTTCCTCTGAGACATTGATGGTGCTTTTGTTTCTTGCAGGAAGATGTTCTGTGTCTTGGAGCCTGATGTGTCATGTGACAGTTGCTACGGTAACTAGTTTAAGGAATGTCATTGAGTTACCAAGTAAATAGTCTTATAAGGCAGATATTATAGCTGACATGTAAATTAAGGCTGCCCTGTCTCTGTCAGCTTTTCTATTCTGAATTCCCTTGCTTTCCATATTTAATAGAGAACACCTTTCCCTTGCAAAAATCTCCCTTTCTTAACTAGCAGAGCATCATTTGAATGCACAGTTGACATTCCCCTGTTTCTTATTTTAGTATTCCATACCTGGGCACTGATTCTCCAGTAGTTCTCTAAGCTGACAATAATAGATAATTGAGTTGGTATACATGAGCCCAATAAAAATGATTTTTGGTGGTCAGGATGAGCACACGGTGGTTTCTACTCTGGAAAGCATATAGGCTAGTCTTCTCCATGCTCTAGGGTGCTGATCTCTATGACTTCCATTTAAGTATTTATTAAAACATTTGAGTTAGCTCCAAACTACTGGTTATTAAGTGCCTTGTTCCTAACTCCAGTAATTCTTTGGGTTCACCTTGGGGTATATGTGGGTAACCCTCTTTCTGAGCAAGCGCTTTAATTTTATAACTGAATGTTGTCACTTCACTTCCAAACTAGAAAGTAAATGGGTCACCTTTTATTTACTAACATCATACCTGTGGGGCTTCCCTGGTGGCACAGTGGTTGAGAGTCCGCCTGCTGATGCAGGGGATACGGGTTCGTGCCCCGGTCCGGGAAGATCCCACAGGACGCAGAGTGGCTGCGTCCGTGAGCCATGGCCGCTGAGCCTGCGCATCTGGAGCCTGTCGCTCCGCAACGGGAGAGGCCACAACAGCGAGAGGCCCGCGTACCGCAAAAAAAAAAAAAAAAAAAAAAAAAAAAAAAAAAAATCATACTTGTGTTTCAGATACTTTACAAAAATATCAACATCAAAATTATTTCTGTTTAGCTTCCGTGTGCAGCTAGGCGGCAATGATTCATTTTGGAAAAACGCAAGATTTTATGCCAACTCTTCTTTCCTCTACATTCTTTAATTTCTATTTCTAAATCAGGTCAACCATTTAGAAAACAATGTGTGTTTGCCTTTTCCAAAGCAGTGTTCTCACAGTCCAGCTATAACGTTCAACATTTTTATTTTTGTCAAAGGTCACTATAAGAAGCAAACACATGAGGATCAATTTATATCTTCAAAAAAAGTATCAAATATATAAATAAAGATATATGTTTCTTCTACATAAAAACGCATGACATGGTTCTTTTGAATTCTAATGACTGGAATACATTTAGCAGTACCTAGATTTGGACTTCATTTTTGTATTATTTCATAAGAGCTTTAGAATTTTCGTGGGTCCCTTTTCACTGTTTTTTTCCGTGGCTATTGGGAAGTTAACAGTTTAGTTATATATAAGTGCAAGAGGTTGTCTTAGACTCTTTCTCATTATTTGGGATAATCATCTCACCTCTGTCAGTTAAAATTCTGTTTAGCTGTGAGAAGCAGAGATTTAAGAAGTGTTTAAACCAGAAGTAGCCAAACTCCCCTTAAAGAGGAATCAGGAGGTGGCAGTTTAGGCTGACATAGTTCCTTGATATCATCAGAGACTCAGACTCTTTCTGTCTTTCCTCTCTGATATTCTTAGTTCAGGGCTTCCATATTTGAAGTCACCCCATGGTTAGTAGACAGATGATAAAGCTCCAACTGGCCTGCCTGTATTCCAGGAAGAAGGTAGTAGAAGGATAAGAGGTAAAAGTCATAATTAAGCTGAGCCAGTCCCCATTTTTTTAAAGTGCTTTTTGAGAAGTTTCAGCCAGAAAATTCCACCTTTATTCCATTGGCTAGAACTTAATTAAATAGTCACTCCTACCTGTAGGGGGTCCTGGGAAATGGAGCCAGGCACATTGTCCCATACCAATTCTAGATTCTATTAGAAAGACGGAAGAGGAAATGGTTATAGGACAGCCAGCTGGAATATCTACCTCATCACCCTTCATTCCTTGTCTCATATTTTTCATCTTGATTATAATAGCATTAAATTTGTCCTTTCATTTTACTTTTCTCAAATCTATTTTTAAAGCAGGTGGTATCTATAAAAATAATAATTTTCTAAATAATAGCACTCATAGTTCACGTGTGCTTAAGAACTGTGCTAAATATATTACCTCAATGTTCTCATGTTATAATTTCAGAAACATGATAAGGGGGGTTCTTTATCTTCATTTTACCAATTAATACATTGATATATGAGAGAGTTCAAGTACTTTGCTGAGGTCACCGAGCTAATACATGAGAAATATGGGTTTCTAGCTCTCATATTTCTTTACTAACAGGCTCATCTGTTCATTAGTTTAAATATTCTCCCTTCCTACATATGAACGATATCCCTTACGTCCTTAAATGGGGGAGGAGTCTTTGTTTGTTTGTTTTTCCCACCATGACTGAGACAAACAAAAATTTTTCAACATTTCTTCCACCTTCCTCTCATACTTCTCTCTACCTGTACCTTCATTTCATGTGAATACTTCAAGTCCTGGACATCTGGGGGAAGATAGCCTGAATTGAAGATATCGTACTGTCCTTTAGCATATTTGGATTAAGCCTGTGGATCCATCATGTTTGTAATTGTTCAGTATCTAACCTCCCACCATATTGGAATCTCTCTGAGAGCAGCGATGGCTTTGGTGTTTGTGGCAGTTTTAGTTCCCATTCTTGGTACTTAACTAGCATTTATTTCATGCTTTCATTCATTCAACAAATTAGTATTAAATAGCTCTTAGGTTTCCAGCACTGTTCTAGAAGCTGGTGTTACAGCAGTAAAGTCTTTATCCTCGTGAAGCTTATTGTCTGCTGTGTGGATGGGTGAAAGTTAAGCTAAAACATAGTTATATGTATAATATTTCTGATGGTTCTAATGATAAGGAGAAAAAGAAGGGAAGGGAAGAGAGAGGAAGTGTTGGGATGCGGAATGGAGATGGCTAAGTTTTCTCATTGTTAAGGTGACATGATGATAGACCACAAGGTCATGAAGGAACAAGCCATGTGGATATCTGAGAAGAACATTCCAAGAAAAGGGAGCAGTACGCATAAAGCCCCCATGGGGAGAGTATGGGTATTCGAGGGACAGCAAATATAGAGAAATTTGTCAAAAACCCATTGATAAGCCCAGGTAACAAGTGTAAAGCTTTCAAGGATAAGGAAGAAACCCAGTTGTAAGGTTATTATTTCTAATTCAAGTATTCACACAGATTCCAAATCTTATCTTAGAAATAATGTAAATGCTGCAGAAGTTAAGCAGCAAATAGGAAAAACAAAAGCAAAAAACTGGTATCTGTAAATCTACCTTTCAGTCTCATGTCCTCAGGCAATCACTGCCTTCCTCACTAGATGAATCATTCTTGGCAATGAAGGACAGCATTTCCTACATGATTATGGCATAGCAGATGAGAACCACCAGGTTAGGGGATTTACATGAAATCATTATCTCAAAAAATACTTGCAACAAACCTGCAAGGTAGAGTAGTTTCCTCTCTTTTTTAACAGATGGGTTCAGGAAGACTCTTGCTCAAGGTCATAAGAAAATACTAGCCAGCAACATAAAAATGTCAATAGTACAGCATCTTGAGAATTAAATATTCCCCAAATTTAAGATAGTGTTATATAGGAGAATTTTCAGAAAAAAATAATTTAAGACAATAAGATATAGAGATTGTTTTCTGTTGCTATTGTTTTTGCAGTTATGGATAGCAAAAACAAAACA
Organism: Lipotes vexillifer; assembly: GCF_000442215.2. Classification (NCBI taxonomy): domain Eukaryota; kingdom Metazoa; phylum Chordata; class Mammalia; order Artiodactyla; family Lipotidae; genus Lipotes; species Lipotes vexillifer. The sequence goes on along the minus strand of NW_006787716.1, from coordinate 219,242 downwards.
AAACAAAAGCAAAAATGTAGATAGCGTGGAAACATGGAACAGAGTGAAGAAATACAATAAAAAATTAAAATTATAAAGAATGTCAAGATGGGGGTCATAATGGATGCATTAAAATCTATGTCCTAGAGTTAAATATGATAGAAGAAGTCACCATTGTGTTAATTTGTACATTGATTCATTCACTCATCATTCAGTACATATCTACTGAGCACAGACTATGTATTGGGCAGTATTCTACGAGGTTGAGATGCACAGTGCATAAAACAGATAAGGCTCCTGGGCTCCTGTTAGCATACATTTAGGAAAAGAACTAAATCACAAATAAATAGGGAACTAGATATTGTTAGATATCAGTTTTCTATTAAAAAGAAGGTAAGTAGATAAAAATTGATGAGAGTGCTTTTATTTTTGTTTTTAGTAGAGTAGGCAGAATACACCTTTCTGAAGAAATGACCTTTGAGCAGAAACCTGAGGAAATGTAAGGGCACGTACTATGATAATCCGGGGAATACTGTTCATGCAGAGAGATCAGCAATTACATACATCTCAAGGCCGGAGCATGTTCGGCATGGTATATGTTCGGAAAGGTTGGAGTCCAACTAATCAGCCTTTTTTCCCTTTAACATTAAAAGTCTCTGGACAAAATTTTTTGAGAAAGCTAAATTCCTGGAGAAAGAAATTTAGGTCTGTAGTATACTGGTGTAGTTATAATTCCAGATTATGCTGAGAGTTTATTTTACTTTCTTTTATTAACTTTTGTCATTTCTGTGACCAATTTTTTTTTCCTCTGTGAATACATTCCTTCAAATATTTATTAAATGACTACTGTTTACAAGGTACTGGCTATTTGCACATTTGTTAATTCCTGTATTTAGATAGTACCTAAGCATGCAACCCCCTAAGGGGGTTGAATCAAAAAAGTAAAAGATTCCGTATGGATATTTAAGAAACTCCACTGGGAGACAGAACATTTACACATATAACTATGATATAAGAGAAGGATGTTGTGAATCAGCCAAATAAGGATGATATCCATATAGACTCCAGTTACACCAACGTCTTCCTAGAAAATGAGGTATTTAAGCTTTTGTATATTCGGTCTACGTTTCTACTGCTTTTTAAATCTTCTAACACAATTTGTAATCAGATTTTTGGTTGGTAAGTAGAAGAGTGAGTGCTTTTTAAGAAGTAAATTTTAAGGGGTAGAGGGAAGACTATGACAATTTCAACATGGCAGATTTCAAATTTATGTTTCTTAAATTTACGCACTTTACTAAGTCACAATCTACAACCATCTAGCCAAGTATAGAAATAAAATTTGACAGAATACTTTTCCCTTGTGGTATCTGAAACTTCTGTCAGAATTATATAAATATGTGGTAAGTAAAATAAAGGAAAACCTTTCTATAATCTCAAACCTGAGTAGATTCAAAGAACAAAACTTTGTATAGCCTATCATTTGTGCATATATAAAATAATATACAGCTATGGAAGATAAATTTACAATACTAAGATATCTAGAACAGAAGTAATATTCCCCCTGCCAGTCCTGCAATCCAGAAATAATCATTAACATTGCCATGTGTTTTCTTCTAGGCTTTGATCCTTATGTAATATTTTACATTTGAGTACTCTGTTAACTCAAACTGAATGCAAAATTCTGAATGTCCTAATGTTATTATTTAAATAGGACACATAGTCTTGTATTTTATTGCAGTTTTCAGAACTAAAATTTTCAAATGGGGCTAGTGATTCAACTGATAGTTAATGTTAAAACTTTTCTATTTTTTGATACTATTATAAATGATTATATTAACAACCTTATTTTTCCACCTAAGGCCAAAATTCCATGCTGTGTTTTCTATGATTCTTTCCTTGATTTTTCCAAATGAAAGGAATGGCTATTTCACTTGAACATTCTTAACCTTTTGATTCCACTTTAGATTATTTGCATGCATGAATTATCTCTTCTAACAGGGGTAAAAAGATCTTTTTATTTTCTTCAATCATTTTGTACATTCTAAGCATTCTCTAAATATTTGTTAAGTAAATGTCTAGAGGAAGAACAGTTAAGGGAGTTCCCTGGTGGTCTAGTGGTCAGGATTCAGCACTTTCACTGCTGTGGCCCAGGTTCAATCCCTGGTCGGGGAACTGAGATCCCACAAGCCACGTGATGCAGCCAAAATAAAGAACAGTTAAGGAATATAATGATTTTTTTTTTTTAATTTAGCTTTTATCTCCGAGACTCCTTGTCAGCATAGTCACTTGTTTCGACAATTGCCCAGGAGATTATATTTCCTTCAGGTTAAATGCAGAGCTATTGAAATTCAAACATAAGCTCATTCAATTCTTACACTTGTCAGAAATATCAACTTAACTAAACATTAGCCTTGGCAAAATAAATTTGAACTGGCAACCAATTCACAAAATTGCCATTGTTCTTACTTGGCATTTGGTCTTTCACTATGAAATGCGTGTATATAGTCAATCTTATGTCCTTCTGATATTATTTAAACTTCAGCTCCCTGAATTATTCAAATGTATAATTTGCAAGTCAAATATTTTATGTGTTTCAGTTATTTAAAGTGTAACTTACACTAACAGATATCTATCTATCTATCTATCTATCTATATACTCTCTGTTGATTACTAAAATATTTTTATTCATCATGCGCTCATTCAGTCAACTAGTATTTCTGGAATGCATGTGGCAGCCTTGAACACAGGATTCTGGAAATGTGCTTTCTCTCTTAAAGCAGCGGTTCTGAGCCAGGGATGATTATGCCGCCACCACCCATCCCTCAGACATTTGACAGTGTCTGGAGCCATTTTTGGTTGTCATACCTGGTGAAGGGTGGGAGCTACTAATATCTAGTAGTTAGAGGTCAGGAATGCTGCTTAAAATCCTGCAATTCACAGGACAGCCCGTACAACAGAAAATTATCTGGTCTAATACATCAGTACCACTGAGGTTGAGAAACCATGTCTTAAATGATCTCACAATTTCAGGGTAGAAGACAGGCTTGTTATTATTATCAGTGGAATTAAGATTATAATAAGTACCAAGGATAAGTATTTCTGGCAGGAATACAAAGAAGGATGTCGTCAACTTTCCCTGGAGAAGACTGAAAGTTTTGAGAAAGTGATGTTGAGCTGCAGACGAGGAGAGGGGGCAAGGAGAAATTATTTCTGGCAGAGGAAATCGCTTGAGCAAAGTCATGGAAACGACACTACAAAAGGCTTAATTGAACTAGAGTTCTAAGTGGTGGTATGCAGCCCTGTGTGAAATAAATCTAGACCAGTAGTCAAAGGCTCAATTATGAAGATTTGGTTTTGCAAGCTAAAGAGTTTGGACTTTATTCTATAAGGAAAGGAAATCCATTGAAAAGATCCATGGAATCAAGGAGTAAGTATGGATTAGCTATTTTTAAAAAAGAATGAAAATACCTCTGGCAGCCAAAAGAAAACTAGAAGAGAACAAACATGATTAGAGGCATGGATGTCAATTTGGCTAATTATTAAATAGTGCAAGTTAAAAGTCCTGAGAAGCTGCACTATCTCACTAGAAGTGGGATTTGATGGTAGCTGCTGTGAAATGGCAGTGCTAAGAAGGCTGGATGGAGGAATTTGCTTCTTCATTGAATGTGGGGGGGTGAGATGTCAAATAGGAATTTTCAAAAATGAGTTACTTGTAGCATTGGAAATAGACTAGTTTGTTCAATCTAGTCAGAACATCAGAAGAGGAGACTGAACCTCTGAAAATATTTCACTGTCAAGCAGAGAAAGAAAAAATAGCTTTTGCATGTTATAATAGGTAGTGAGAGATATCATGGGGCAGGAGAGATGGCATAATGACATACAAAGAACATAAGAGACATCTGGTTATTATTTGAAATTAAGCTGATGCAGAAGAATTTTATTTCCACTCCAAACAGATTATGAAAGAAGTATTTTTGAAATACTTAGGGTAAAAAACAAGAAAGGGACTCCTTAGATTCCAGAGTGAAGAAAAAATTTCAACATAAGATTAATAATCAGAAGCCCAACATTTCCAGTTATCAGAACTGGGAAACGGACCCTAAATGCTGGGTCTGATATTTTAGGTACCCTCAGAGGGAAGCCTAGGCCACGGGCTGCTTACACAAGGAGACTGAATATGTGTTATCTGCAAAAAGCTTGGAGACAGGAAGGTATTCTACTATATCTTTGAAAGCAAAATTCTGACCATTAGCCATGAGTGAAAATGAGTCATTTCTGAGAAACATGCAAGGTGAAACAGCTTTAAACAAATTTTTGAGTTCCAAATTTGTATTACTTATGTGATGTGAGAATGGCAAGTTGAGATATTAACAAAGTTCTAATATAAACTCTTGAAACCATGACCACAATGAAGAAGTGAATATGAAGTGGCACTCAGTGGGTGTTACTGCAAACGGGGGCTCCTGAAATACCTCTACGTAAGTCATCTCGGGCTGCCATAACAGAATACTACAGACTGAGTGGCTTAAACAACAGATTTTTTTTTTTTTTCCTCACCGTCCTGGGAGGCTGGAAATCCAAGATCAGGGTGTTGGCAGTGCTGGTTTCTGGTGAGGTCTCTCTTCTTGGCTTGCAGGTGGCTGCATTCTCACTGTGTTTTTACATGGGGTGTCCTCTGTGTGCATCTTCCTGTTTACTCATCCTCTTTTATGAGAACATATGTCCCACTAGATTAGGACCCCAACCTTATGACATTGTTTTAGCTTAATTACTTTTTTAAAGACTCTACCTCCAAATACAGTCACATTGGGGATTGGGGCTATAACATGGATTTTGAGGAGACAATTCAGTCCATAACAATCTCCACGAAGATTACTTAAAACATTCAGGTCACCTATGGGGACCCATAATTAAAGAGAGTCAGAAAATTCAACAAATAGAATTCACACCCTAGAACTAGAAATAATAGAACTAGCCAGAGGAGACATTAAAATAAATGTGTAAAAGTTTAAATAGATAGAAGAAGAAAAATAACCACAGGCACCAAACTTGACAAAGGACCCCGATCTTGTGCTGTGGGGAAATGAGCTGCATGATTTGGAAATTGTGAGCAAATACATTTGGTAAAGATGTAGATAAGTGTAAATAAGTGTTAGTAACTTGGAAATAGACCTGATTAAATTAATCAGACATGCAGCATGGGTGTAAAGATGTGAGAAAGATAACATACCACAGAAAACATACAAGAGAATTTTTAGAAAAGGAGGATAGAGAAAAATGAAAGAGAAAATGGCTCAGAATGTTCCTGGACTGAAAAGAGATATCAATCTTCATAATGACCGAGTAAATATATATCCTTGACAGAATGATAAAAAATAAATCTACACCTAGATATATTGCACTGAAATTTCAGAACTCACACAATCAGAAAAAAAAGTCTTGAAAGCATTCAAAGATGAAATATCTTTTGCAATCAAAGGAACAAAAATTAGAATTATAGAAGATGTCTCACAGTCATGATGGAGACAAGAAGCCTAACGGAATGATAACTTTAAAGGGTGGATGAAAAATACTTGTCAACCTAGAATTTTATACTTAGCCAAAGTATAATTCTGGGGTGAATCTAAATTTTAAAAATTCTCACAAAAATGCTGTGACAATTAACAATTTATACATTCTCACCAAAAAACAAAGTCAAAAAAAAACAGAGCATAAAAAATCAGTAAGAGGAAACTGAATACCCTCCTCTCATAATAAGGATGGGATGGTTAGAAAATACTTGATAAACATACAGATAAATGTAAGCAAACTTGGACTGTAAAAAAACATATTGATACATAGATACATAGATGTTAGACAGATGATAGATGATGTATATTACTAATTTCTTGGTCATTTTAAACAAAGTATAGGCACAAAAATGATAGCTTAATGTGGTGGATTACAGAAAGAAGTTTAGTGTGAATACATTCTAAAGGCTTATTTGGTTTGAGAATAGATTAGACATATTGATTATCTATAAACTCAAGTATCTATGTTTAAAATTTATGAGTGAACACCAAGAGAAAAGAAAGAATATTTAATATCCAGATAAGGAAAAGAGGAGAGGAATACAGAAGACTGTATCAATCTAAAAGTAGGATAAAAACTTTGGATGTAAAAGATAGAGACCCACTAGAGCAGGGGTCCCCAACCGGTCCCAGTACTGGTCCCAGTACTGGTCCGTGGCCTGTTAGGAACCGGGCCGCACAGCAGGAGATGAGTGGTGGGTGAGCGAGTGAAGCTTCATCTGTATTTATAGCTGCTCTCTACTGCTTGGATCACCACCTGAGCTCCACCTCCAGTCAGTATTATGGTGAGTTGTGTAATTATTTCATTATATATTACAAAGTAATAATAACAGAAATAAAGTGCACAATAAGTGTAATGCACTTGAATCATCCTGAAACCGTCCTCCCACCAGGTCTGTGGAAAAATTGTCTTCCATGAAACCGGTCCCGGGTGCCAAAAAGGCTGGGGACCGCAGAGCTACAGTATAATGGTTTCCTCTGGCAAGGGACTAAAATTGTGGAGAATTACAAATTGGGCTGTAACTTTTTTTTTTTTACATCTTTATTGGAGGATAATTGCTTTACAATGGTGTGTTAGTTTCTGCTTTATAACAAAGTGATTCAGTTATACATATATATATATATGTTCCCATATCTCTTCCCTCTTGCGTCTCCCTCCCCCCTACCCTCCCTATCCCACCCCTCTAGGTGGTCACAAAGCACCAAGCTGATCTCCCTGTGCTATGCGGCTGCTTCCCACTAGCTATCTATTTTACATTTGGTAGTGTATATATGTCCAGGCCACTATCTCACTTTGTCACGGCTTACCTTTCCCCCTCCCCATATCCTCAAGTCCATTCTCTAGTAGGTCTGTGTCTTTATTCCTGTCTTACCCCTAGGTTCTTCATGACGTATTTTTTTTCATTCCATGTATTCTCTTTCTGACTTACTTCACTCTGTATGACAGACTCTAGATCTATCCACCTCATTACAAATAGCTCAATTTCGTTTCTTTTTATGGCTGAGTAATATTCCATTGTATATATGTGCCACATCTTCTTTATCCATTCATCCGACGACGGGCACTTAGGTTGTTTCCATCTCCGGGCTATTGTAAATAGAGCTGCAATGAACATTTTGGTACATGACTCTTTCTGAATTCTGGTTTCCTCAGGGTATATACCTAGTAGTGGGATTGCTGGGTCATATGGTAGTTCTATTTGTAGTTTTTTAAGGAACCTCCATACTGTTCTCCATAGTGGCTGAACCAATTCACATTCCCACCAGCAGTGCAAGAGTGTTCCCTTTTCTCCACACCCTCTCCAGCATTTATTGTTTCTAGATTTTTTGATGATGGCCATTCTGACTGGTGTGAGATGATATCTCATTGTAGTTTTGATTTGCATTTCTCTAATGATTAATGATGTTGAGCATTCTTTCATGTGTTTGTTGGCAGTCTGTATATCTTCTTTGGAGAAATGTCTATTTAGGTCTTCTGCCCATTTTTGGATTGGGTTGTTTATTTTTTTGTTATTGAGCTGCATGAGCTGCCTGTAAATTTTAGAGATTAATCCTTTGTCAGTTGATTCATTTGCAAATATTTTCTCCCATTCTGAGGGCTGTCTTTTGGTCTTGTTTATGGTTTCCTTTGCTGTGCAAAAGCTTTGAAGTTTCATTAGGTCCCATTTGTTTATTTTTGTTTTTATCTCCATTACTCTAGGAGATGGGTCAAGAAGGATCTTGCTGTGATTTATGTCATAGAGTGTTCTGCCTATGTTTTCCTCTAAGAGTTTGATAGTTTCTGGCCTTACATTTAGGTCTTTAATCCATTTTGAGCTTATTTTTGTGTATGGTGTTAGGGAGTGATCTAATCTCATACTTTTACATGTACCTATCCAATTTTCAGCACCACTTATTGAAGAGGCTGTCCTTTCTCCACTGTACATACCTGCCTCCTTTATCAAAGACAATATGACCATTTGTGGGTGGGTTTATCTCTGGGCTTTCTATCCTGTTCCATTGATCTAGCTTTCTGTTTTTGTGCCAGTACCATACTGTCTTGATTACTGTAGCTTTGTAGTATGGTCTGAAGTCAGGGAGCCTGATTCCTCCAGCTCCGTTTTTTTTTTCCTCAAGATTGCTCTGGCTATTTGGGGTCTTTTGTGTTTCCATACAAATTGTGAAATTTTTTGTTCTAGTTCTGTGAAAAATGCCAGTGGTAGTTTGATATGTATGGATTGCATTGAATCTGCAGATTGCTTTGGGTAGTAGAGTCATTTTCACAATGTTGATTCTTCCAATCCAAGAACATGGTATATCTCTCCATCTATTTGTATCATCTTTAATTTCTTTCATCAGTGTCTTATAATTTTCTGCATACAGGTCTTTTGTCTCCTTAGGTAGGTTTATTCCTAGATATTTTATTCTTTTTGTTGCAGTGGTAAATGGAAGTGTTTTCTTAATTTCACTTTCAGATTTTTCATCACTAGTGTATAGGAATGCCAGAGATTTCTGTGCATTAATTTTGTATCCTGCTACTTTACCAAATTCATTGATTAGCTCTAGTAGTTTTCTGGTAGCATCTTTAGGATTCTCTATGTATAGTATCATGTCATCTGCAAACAGTGACAGCTTTACTTCTTCTTTTCTGATTTGGATTCCTTTTACTTCCTTTTCTTCTCTGATTGTTGTGGCTAAAACTTCCAGAACTATGTTGAATAAGAGTGGTGAGAGTGGGCAGCCTTGTCTTCTTCCTGATCTTAGTGGAAATGCTTTCAGTTTTTCACCACTGAGGACGATGTTGGCTGTGGGTTTGTCATATATGGCCTTTATTATGTTGAGGAAAGTTCCTTCTATGCCTACTTTCTGCAGGGTTTTTATCATAAATGGGTGTTGAATTTTGTCGAAAGCTTTCTCTGCATCTATTGAGATGTCCATATGGCTTTTCTCCTTCAGTTTGTTAATATGGTGTATCACATTGATTGATTTGCGTATATTGAAGAATCCTTGCATTCCTGGAATAAACCACACTTGATCATGGTGTATGATCCTTTTAATGTGCTGTTGGATTCTGTTTGCTAGTATTTTGTTGAGGATTTTTGCATCTATGTTCATCAGTGATGTTGGCCTGTAGTTTTCTTTCTTTGTGACATCCTTGTCTGGTTTTGGTATCATGGTGATGGTGGCTTCGTAGAATGAGTTTGGGAGTGTTCCTCCCTCTGCTATGTTTTGGAAGAGTTTGAGAAGGACAGGTGTTAGCTCTTCTCTAAATGTTTGATAGAATTCTCCTGGGAAGCCATCTGGTCCTGTGCTTTTGTTTGTTGGAAGATTTTTAATGACATTTTCAATTTCAGTGCTTGTGATTGGTCTGCTCATATTTTCTATTTCTTCCTGATTCAGTCTTGGCAGGTTGTGCATTTCTAAGAATTTGTCCATTTCTTCCAGGTTGTCCATTTTATTGGCATAGAGCTGCTTGTAGTAATCCCTCATGATCCTTTGCATTTCTGCAGTGTCAGTTGTTACTTCTCCTTTTTCATTTCTAATTCTATTGATTTGAGTCTTCTCCCTTTTTTTCTTGATGAGTCTGGCTAATGGTTTATCAATTTTGTTTATCTTCTCAAAGAACCGTCTTTTTGTTTTATTGGTCTTTGCTATCATTTTCTTCATTTCTTTTTCATTTATTTCTGATCTGATCTTTATGATTTCTTTCCTTCTGCTAACTTTGGGGTTTTTTTGTTCTTCTTTCTCTAATTGCTTTAGGTGCAAGTTTAGGTTGTTTATTCAAGATATTTCCTGTTTCTTAAGGTAGGGTTGTATTGCTATAAACTTCCCTCTTAGAACTGCTTTTGCTGCATTCCATAGGTTTTGGGTCGTCATGTCTCCTTTGTTATTTGTTTCTAGGTATTTTTTAATTTCCTCTTTGATTTCTTCAGTGATCACTTTGTTATTAAGTAGTGTATTGTTTAGCCTCCATGTGTTTGTATTTTTTACAGATCTTTTCCTGTAATTGATATCTAGTCTCATAGCGTTGTGGTCGGAAAAGATACTTGATACAATTTCAATTTTCGTAAATTTACCAAGGCTTGATTTGTGACCCAAGATATGATCTGTCTTGGAGAATGTTCCATGAGCACTTGAGAAAAATGTGTATTCTCTTGTGTTTGGATGGAATGTCCTATAAATATCAATTAAGTCCATCTTGTTTAATGTGTCATTTAAAGCTTGTGTTTCCTTATTTATTTTCATTATGGACTATCTTTCCTTTGGTGAAAGTGGGGCGTTAAAGTCTCCTACTATTTTTGTGTTACTGTCAATTTCCCTTTTTGTGGCTGTTAGTATTTGCCTTATGTGTTGAGGTGCTCCTTTGTTGGTGCATAAGTATTGACAATTGTTATATCTTCTTCTTGGATCCATCTCTTGATCATTATGTAGTGTCCTTCTTTGTCTCTTCTAATAGTCTTTATTTTAAAGTCTATTTTGTCTGATATGAGAATTGCTACTCCAGCGTTCTTTTGGTTTCCATTTGCATGGAATATCTTTTTCCATCCCCTCACTTTCAGTCTGTATGTGTCTCTAGGTCTGAAGTGGGTCTCTTGTAGACAGCATATATATCAGTCTTGTTTTTGTATCCATTCAGCCAGTCTGTGTCTTTTGGTGGGAACATTTAATCCATTTACATTTAAGGTAATAATCGATATGTATGTTTCTCTTCCCATTTTCTTAACTGTTTTGGGTTTGTTATTATAGGTCTTTTCCTTCTCTTGTGTTTCTTGCCTAGAGAAGATCCTTTAGCATTTGTCGTAAAGCTGGTTTGGTGGTGCTGAAGTCTCTCAGCTTTTCCTTGTCTGAAAAAGTTTTATTTTCTCCATCAAATCTGAATGAGATCCTTGCTGGGTAGAGTAATCTTGGTTGCAGGTTTATCTCCTTCCTCAGTTTAAATATGTCCTGCCAGTCCCTTCTGGCTTGCAGAATTTCTGCTGAAAGATCAGCTGTTAACCTTATGGGGATTCCCTTGTGTGTTATTTTTCCCTTTCTGCTTTTAATGTGTTTTCTTTGTATTTAATTTTTGACAGTTTGATTAATATGTGTCTTGATGTGTTTCTCCTTGGATTTATCCTGTATGGGGCTCTCTGTGCTTCATGGACTTGATTAACTATTTCATTTCCCATATTAGGGAAGTTTTCAACTATAATCTCTTCAGATATTTTCTCAGTCCCTTTCTTTTTCTCTTCTTCTTCTGGAACCCCTATAATTCGAATGCTGGTGCCTTTAATGTTGTCCCAGAAGTCTCTGAGACTGTCCTCATTTCCTTTCATTCTTTTTTCTTTATTCCGCTCTGCAGTAGTTATTTCCACTATTTTATCTTCCAGGTCACTTATCCGTTTTTCTGCCTCAGTTATTCTGCTATTGATCCCATCTAGAGTATTTTTAATTTCATTTATTGTGTTGTTCAGTGTTGCTTTTGTTTCATTTTTAGTTCTTCTAGGTCCTTGTTAAATATTTCTTGCATTTTGTCTATTCTATTTCCAAGATTTTGGATCATCTTTACTATCTTTATTCTGAACTCTTTTTCAGGTAGACTGCCTATTTCCTCTTCATTTGTTAGGTCTGGTGGGTTTTTATCTTGCTCCTTCATCTGCTGTGTGTTTTTCTATCTTCTCATTTTGCTTATCTTACTGTGTTTGGGGTCTCCTTTTTGCCAGCTGCAGGTTCGTAGTTCCCGTTGTTTTTGGTGTCTGTCCCCAGTGGCTAAAGTTGGGTCAGTGGGTTTTGTAGGCTTCCTGGTGGAGGGGACTAGTGCCTGTGTTCTGGTGGATGAAGCTGGATCTTGTCTTTCTGGTGGGCAGGTCCACGTCTGGTGGTGTGTTTGGGGGTGTCTGTGGCCTTATTATGATTTTAGGCAGCTTCTCTGCTAATGGGTCGGGCTGTGTTCCTGTCTTGCTAGTTGTTTTGGCATAGGGTGTCCAGCACTGTAGCTTGCTGGTCATTGAGTGAAGCTGGGTGTTGGTGTTGAGACGGAGATCTCTGGGAGATATTCGCCATTTGATATTACGTGGAGCTGGGAGGCCTCTTGTGGGCCAGTGTCCTGAAGTTGGCTCTCCCACCTCAGAGGCACAGCACTGACTCCTGGCTGCAGCACCCAGAGCCTTTCATCCACACAGCTCAGAATAAAAGGGAGAAAATGTAGAAAGAAAGAAAGAGGATAATAAATTAAGGTAAAATAAAATAAAGTTTTTCAAATAAAAAAATTATTATTAAGAAAAAAATTGGGGGGGGGGCTTTCCTGGTGGCACAGTGGTTGAGAGTCCACCTGCCGATGCAGGGGACACGGGTTCTTGCCCCAGTCTGGGAAGATCCCACATGCCGCGGAGTGGCTAGACCCGTGAGCCATGGCCACTGAGCCTGCGTGTCCGGAGCCTGTGCTCCG
>NW_006787716.1:200371-206710 GCF_000442215.2 Lipotes vexillifer | reverse complement strand
AAGATCCCACATGCCACGGAGCGGCTGGGCCCGTGAGCCATGGCCACTGAGCCTGCGCGTCTGGAGACTGTGCTCTGCAATGGGAGAGGCTACAACAGTGAGAGGCCCGCGTACCACACACACACACACAAAAAATAGAAAGAAAAAAATTTTTTTAAAAGTAAAAAAAAAATAAACGGACGGATAGAACCCTTGGACAAATGGTGAAAGCAAAGCTATACAGACAAAATCTCACACAGAAGCATACACACTCACAAAAAGAGGAAAAGGGGAAAAGAATAATAAATCTTGCTCTCACAGTCCACCTCCTCAGTTTGGGATGATTCCTTGTCTATTCAGGTATTCCACAGATGCAGGGTATATCAAGTTGATTGTGGAGATTTAATCCGCTTCTCCTGAGGCTGCTGGGAGAGATTTCCCTTTCTCTTCTTTGTTCGCACAGCTCCCGGGGCTCAGCTTTGTATTTGGCCCCGCCTCTGCGTGTAGGTCACCGGAGGACATCTTTTCTTCGCTCAGACAGGACGGGGTTAAAGGAGCCGCTGATTCGGGGGCTCCGACTCACTTAGGCCGGGGGGGAGGGAGGGGCACGAAATGCGGGGCGGGCCTGCGGCGGTGGAGGCCGGCGTGACGTTGCACCAGCCTGAGGTGCGCCGTGCGTGCTCCCGGAAGGGAGGTATGGAGAGTGACCTGTGCACGCACACAGGCTTCTTGGTGGCGGCAGCAGCAGCCTTAGCGTCTCCTGCCCGTCTCTGGGGTCCGCGCTGTTAGCCGCGGCTCGCGCCCGTCTCTGGAGCTCCTTTAAGCAGCGCTCTTAATCCCCTCTCCTCGTGCACCAGAAAACAAAGAGGGAAGAAAAAGTCTCTTGCCTCTTCTGCAGGTGCAGACTTTTCCCCGGACTCCCTCCCGGCTAGCCGTCGTGCACTAGCCCCTTCAGGCTGTGTTCACGCAGCCAACCCTAGTCCTCTCCCTGCGCTCCGACCGAAGCCCGAGCCTCAGCTCGCAGCCCCGCCCGCCCTGGGGGGGTGAGCAGACAAGCCTCTCGCGCTGGTGAGTGCCGGTCGGCCCCGATCCTCTGTGCGGGAATCTCGCCGCTTTGCCCTCCGCGCCCCTGTGGCTGCGCTCTCCTCCGCGGCTGCGAAGCTCCCCGCTCCGCCTCCCGCAGTCTCCGCCTGCGCAGGGGCTTCTTAGTGTGTGGAAACCTTTCTTGCTTCACGGCTCCCTCCCACTGGTGCAGGTCCCGTCCCTATTCTTTTGTCTCTGCTTTTTCTTTTGCCCTACCCAGGTACGTGGGGAGTTTCTTGCCTTTTGGGAGATCTGGGGTCTTCTGCCAGCGTTCAGTAGGTGTTCTGTAGGAATTGTTGCACGTGTAGATGTATTTCTGATGTATCTTTGGGGAGGAAGGTGATCTCCCAGTCTTACTCGTCCGCCATCTTCCCCCTCCGTTGGGCTTTAACTCTTTCTAATACATCAGTTCTGGAAAAATAAATTAGTCCAAATTGTTAAGCGAAATGTTAACATGTGTTAAATGTGTGGATAGGTGAGATTTGTTGGTCTTGACAATTGGTATATTTCTGTATGCTTTAAATATTTATCATATTAACAAATTTTAAAATGTACATTGGTGTCAGGTAGAGTTGTGTTCTTATCCCATTCCTCACATTTACTAGGTAACTTGGGTAAAATTATTCAATTTCTTTATGTTTCAGTTGCTTGATTTTTAAATGTATACACTATTACAGTATTCCCTACCTTTCTTAACAGTGTGAAGTGTATGGCCCAGTATTTGGAAAAAACATGTAGTAACTGGTAGAAATAAAACAGTTTATTTCATGCAGCAGCATGAAACCAAAGAAAGGAGAATTTTTTAAAAGGGAAAGGAGGTATCATTTGTTTCACATGCGAGCTAAATGTTCAATTTACTGATATTGACCACTGGATTTGATGAGGTCACTGACGAAGCTTACCTGAGCAATATGGGGAGATTGGTCAGAGCAGAAGACTGTGGACATGGGTTGAAGAGGGGAAAGAACAGACAAGAAGCAGCTTGCAACATATTGTATGAAACAAGAACGCAAGGAAGAATCACCTATTTATTTATAGAAGCAAGAGAGAAAACAGGAATTTTAAAAACGGGAAGCTGCAAATGTGAAGTATTTTAAGTAATTTGGTTGTGAAAGAAAATGGGTCAGTGACTAGGGATAGACAGAGGGTCTTTGTGTGTGTGTGTGTGTGTAAAGGCAAGGATTTTGGTGTGTTAATAGACTGAAAGGAGAGGTCCAGTAGCAAGGGGGAAGATGATAATCTAGGAGCAGAGTAGAACACCAATGGATCAAGGTCCTACAAGAAAAAGCAGGGGTGCGAATTAAGGACACGCGTGGTAGAGATGGCTTTAAGCAAGAGAGAATCCCTTGTCTGAGATTTGAAGACCGTGAAGGTTCAAGTGCTGACAGTGATAGTGTTTACATGTGAGTGAAGGACAGTGAGGGAGTTTATGACTCTTACCTTCAACTTTGTCTGTGAAAGATTTGAGGCAGTGTCCTCCACTGAGAAAGAATGTGTACTTCCACTGTTGTTGTTTGTGTGTTTCTTCCCTATCAAGAATAAGGACTCAGGCGTTGAAATGCTCCAGAAAGGATGCTTCTTCCTCTGATGAGAAAATTGGATTCAGGCTCAAGTCTCCTTCTCTAAAGAAGGGTTTTTGTATGTGAACCATCATTGTTTGAGACTTCAAGTCGCCACGCTCATTTCAGAAAGTCATGAAAGGTTCACTAAGGGGACAGGAACCAAGATTGCACATTTTCATGTCCTCTGCAAAATCATCTTTCCAAAAATAGACTCATACAAGCTGTAGTCACAGTGGAATGTCATGTTTCTATTATTGCGATGACATAAAATCATTAAACCACTGCTAGTAGTAAAAACAGTCATGTCTGGTAATAGAACTGCTCTGTGCCCATTCAAAGGGAATTGCATTTTAAATGACACATGCAGAGCAATGACGGGACGGGCAGGGACTGAGACGTGACTTCCACAATAATTTATTGCATGTCCTGCTTTGATCTTGCTGTGGCACTCAAGTTCTTTGTTCTGAAAAGCAGTGTCATACGGACTGGAGTGCATGAACGCAGGTGGTAAGAAGGTTTCAAATTTTTTTGAGTCATCTGCTAATTTTTTAATAATATTTCCTGTATTTAAGAAAAAAATATTAAAAACATATTAGAAGTTCCTAATATCAAGATTCAACTCCTGCCTTCCTAATCTCAGAAGGTTTTTTTGGTCTAGACTTCTCTTTATATCATATATATCACACAAGCAGAATTATGACTACCTACTATATGTCAGGCATGTGATCTGTTAATCCTCACGTAATCCAATGAGGTAGATATTATTACCATGGACAAATGAGTGCACTGGCATCTCAAGATTGAACTCAATCTTTCCAATATCAGTTGGGATTCAAACTCCGGTCTGACTAAAAATATTTGAGATTTAAAAGAGAAACTGAATCAGATGTCACTTTCGAGTTCTGAACCTACTGAAGAATGGACAAGGAAGCTTTGACTTCCTCAGATGTTCAGATATTAACTTTATTAGTAGTAAAGCTGTACTGAGAAACACACTTGGTACATGAAGCCAAAACAGACTTCCTATCATCCCCCTAAAACTGGCCCCTGACCCCTCCTATGGTGAGAGGTGTACTTACAGAGCAGATTAATTGCATGTAGGAATAAAGCCTGTCTCTCACCTTCCAAGAGCAGATAGTACAGGTGCTCTAATCGTATACAGTAGAGCCACTCCTCTTCTTGTGGGGAGAGAAATGGTCAGAGGTATAGGATTGGATTCTAACCAACACCTCCAAGAGAGCTAGAGGTTTATCAGTAGAGGAAATAAATCATTCCCCCGGACATGGCACATACTTTTCCCACAGCATCTTATTCTATTAATTGTATTAGTTTAGTACACATAACAGTCTTATGATTTTCCATGTAATGAGCTTCTTAAGAGTAACAAGTGTATTGATCAAACCATGACAAAACACCAGGAAACACACACTAGGACTGATGAAAGAACATTATATTGGAGGCATTCACCATGGTAGAGGTCTATGCTCTCCAATTTCCCATTGTACTTTGGGGGCTGCATATAGGAATCTAGCAAATCTAAGCATTGACTACCAGGAGGCTTTTAAGAAACTAAATAGCAAAATGATAGTTCCTTCCCTTGCATGATTAAGGGCCAAAATCCATCAACTACATGTATGGCATCATCTTAGCTCCAAGTCTAGTCTTATTCTGCTAAGTTTGACATCCATAGATAAGGGAACACAAACCTCTTCCTTGACAGGGTCAGTGTGCTAATGTGTAAGCCTTAGAGTCCCAGCTCTTTGACATACCTGAACATGGCTGAATCTGCTACATCAGCATTTTACCAGACTTGATTGCTTAAGCATTTTGCTGTAGCTACCTTCCACATCATCTGCAGGAGACCAACTCCTTCTTTGGTAGACTGGCATGTAGGGAATAAGTTTTGGACAAGCCAATTCTTACTTCTCAGTGTTGGCTTGATTTTTGTCTTCTTGTCACACCATGGTGCTTAGTACTGTGTACTGCAATGTGTAACTGTTGCAAAAAAGGAAATAATGCATAAATGAATGAATGATTATGTAGGAAAAAAAGTGTAGTTACTTGGGCTGTCTTTCTCTCACGACACTTCTCCATTCCTCTCCTGTCAAGAAGTACAAACAGATGCTTAGGCACTAATTAGGAACGGAAGAATAACTCTTCTATATGATAAATCTCCTTCTTTGATCTGAAACTCAGAATCACTTCATTGTCAAATAATCCTTATCACATCAACAATGGAGTCACAGATAAAATAAGGGTTCTCTAAGTCTCTTAATTAAAGCTTTCAAGTTTATCTTTTAGTTCCTTTTGAGATGTGATTTTAAAAAAACCTCCCTTATTTATATTAAAAAAATTCCCTGGAATTAAATCCTAAAGTCTGATAATAGCTAGCAGTTTTGAATGTTCGCTACGTGTGTGTGCTGTTTTAAACACTTGACGTAGATTATCTCATTTAATCCTCACAGAAACGAAATGAAGTATTTACTGTCATTATCGCTATTTGATGAAGAGGATACTGAGGCTCATAGAGAATTAACAACTTGTCCAAGATCATCTGATGTCGAGTAATCAAGAGTGAATGACCTGAAAGCTCACATGCCAGCTGGGACCAGCCTTTGATTGAGGGGAAAACGTACAGAGACAGAGCAGTAGCAGGTGAGCAAGCTTCTCAGTGTCAGGTGCACAGGGAACTGGTGAGTAAGACATCAGACTTGAGAGGGGTCCCAGTCTCGAGCTGTGGGGCTCCTAAGCTTGTTGAGGGAACACCGGCTCTTCCTCTAGGATGGTTTGGGGCTGAGGTCCAAACTTTGTGGTTACAGTTCTGTGATGTAGCAGATTCCTGACAGGGCTGGAAGCCCTGTCAACCTCAGCATTTATAACTGAGAGTTTCTCTTTTGGTGGGATCAGGGTCCAGGACCGAAGCCTTTTGTTTAGATTATTGACCTTCAGCTCTGTTCTATCTTATCAGCATTCTGTCAGGATGCCTGCCTTAAGTACTCAGTTTTAACCAGTTTCCATATCTTTTGGGTTTTAATTTCCAAATGATGCTGCTCTTTGAAGGAAGCGGGGATGGCAACTGTCTCCCTGGGAATGTGGCCTGCTAGGTATCGAGGTCAATCAAATGAATCCTTGCCTATCACTGAGCTGTTATGTGGTGGAACCTTTATTCAAGTACTACAGTCTGATGCCAGGGTCTTCCTAGTCTTAAATGATTTGCAATAAGAACTTGATATACTATCCATATGTTCATTTCAGGTAGTATCATAGTCTACAGTACATACTTTTCCTGTCATATATTGTTTTTCTCGTGTTCCTAGTTGGCCATTTTAAATACTTACATGTTATTCACCTATTTCTAACCCTTATAACTCACCATTCTGGTACTGTATGCTCTGTTAGTGTGGGAGATTTAATTTGGCTGTGAACCATCTAAAGAAGATACGTTGTTGACTATGGAATCGATAGGCTTATATACTGGGGTGCTGTTTGGGGATGGATGATAGGGAGATCCTAAGAGGTGGGGTTTCTTAGAAGAAAGGATAAATCCAAATTCAGAGTTTTTGACTTCTGTGCTATATATGGGTATCATTAGAAGATTTTAAACTAGAACTAATCATATTAAGAACTTGTCTCTGTGTCAGTTGGGTTATGTGGTTACAGAGTTATTTGTTATCTTGAATTCTTTTTGTTTATGTCACAGTGTCTAATTTCACTC
>NW_006787716.1:194345-200361 GCF_000442215.2 Lipotes vexillifer | reverse complement strand
ACTCTTTCCAATCATTCTCACTTTAACTTTATAAATTTATAAACATAGACTGTATTGACCTAAGAGAAAACATCAGTAATGTAGCAGTGATAACATCTTTACCACCAAGTAGAAGGTTCATGAAGTCAGAGATGTAATCTGTTTTGTTGATTGCCATGTATACCTGGTGCATAGATACTAAAGCAAATGGTTGCTCAATGAACATTTATTGTTTTAACAAGGAAAGTAATGAATTAATCTTTTGCTCTGAAAATTAATTATTAAACCAGTTAAATTGTCTTGGGATTTCAAGGTATATTTTTAGTTGTGTTTATTTATTAAATTAGAGGTGAAAGGCAGGATTTTTATACTAAGAATTCTTTAGCAGGATGAGATGGGAAATGTGATCATCGTTCCTTATTTTACCACATGCAAATCTTTGGTTTTCACTGGTGAAGGGCCAGTATTTCCAAAATGAATTTTTAAAAAAATCTTGTGGTTGTAAGTACTTTCAGGTGTGTAGAAGTGTGTGTGCGTGCGTGTGTGTGTGTGTGTGTGTGTATGTATGTATGGGGAGGGCAGATAATGATTTGAAAAATACACTCATTTCTGGTGATCATCCTTGGTTTTGGATATATAGCTTCCCTCTCTCTAAAAAAGAGAAAAAGAATGTTCAGTCGGAAGGGACCAGAGAAATCCCTGCTTGCATATCTCTCCCCTGTAGATAATTATTCCATATTATGTAAGATGCTGAGGCCTTATTTCCTAGTTTCATGTCCTTGCACAAGTTGCTTCATCTTCCTGTGCCTTCTTTCCCCATTGACAGAAAGGGAATAATAATAATACTGATGTCATAATTTGGTTGTGAAGAATCAGTGAGTTACTACATATAAAGTATATAGAGCAGTGCCTGGTACAAAGTAAGCACACAATAAACATTATCATTACTGTTAGTTTCATATGCTAATGCATAAAACATTGCTTTATCCAAGCAACTTAACACAAGTCAGGAATGGATGATCTCTGGTTTTGGCACCAATGTTCCATAATCCTAGAGAGCCTTCAAGACTCCCTAGTTGTCTCTTTATGAAAATACAGGTCAAATCAAACCAAAACACATATGAGAGACCACATAATGCCTGTTATGTCTTAATGAAATTGGGTGTCCTGGGACCCCTCCAATCCTCTTTGACCTGTCCTCAAACTCTGGGAACGGCCTGACTTCCTTTGCGGTGTTTTTTAAAACTGGGACTAGCCCAAGACTGACAATGGTGATAGACGAGGAACATTCTAGAATGGTACCTCTGAAAACTCAAGTCACCAACTCTACATGCAATCCCAATTCAGAAGAGTTTGGAAGGAGCAGAATGAGGTGAACACCTGATTTTTTCCCCCTGTCAACATTTCCAGCCTAATATTGTAGGCAGAAGACTAAGACATGGCTTGTGATGGTCCTGCTAGGCAACAGTACCATGGCAATGAATAGAAGCTCCTTCAGGCAATGAAATATGTAGCTTTTAAAAATGAATAAAGGGGGCTTCCCTGGTGGCACAGTGGTTGGGAATCCGCCTGTCCATGCAGGGGACACGGGTTTGTGCCCCGGTCCGGGAAGATCCCACATGCCGCGGAGCGGCTGGGCCCGTGAGCCATGGCCGCTGAGCCTGCGCGTCCGGAGCCTGTGCTCTGCAACGGGAGAGGCCACAAGAGTGAGAGGCCCGCGTACCGCCAAAAACAAAAACAGAAACAAACT
This sequence comes from Lipotes vexillifer, assembly GCF_000442215.2. Classification (NCBI taxonomy): domain Eukaryota; kingdom Metazoa; phylum Chordata; class Mammalia; order Artiodactyla; family Lipotidae; genus Lipotes; species Lipotes vexillifer. The sequence goes on along the minus strand of NW_006787716.1, from coordinate 198,632 downwards.
GTAGTGGAGTGTAATAAATACTTATGGAATCTCCCTTTTATTTTTGACAATAGGTACCAGTTAGTTGCTAAATCCTAGCAATAAAATTCAAATGTTCTAAATATTTTAGGTTAGCAACATTAATTTCTAACAGGAAATGTGCACTATCTAAATAACTGTGTGGTATAGTTGCACTCAATTCATTATATGGCCCGCATTTCGAAAATTCCGGCTCCTTGTCCATATAAATAACTTTAAAATTGCTGGACTCTGGTCTGAAATTTGCTCCTAAAATATAGGAAAGTTCCAGAATTGCACAAAGAGACAGAAATCTGGGATAAAATCCATATTCTTCCACCTATTTCCTGTGTCACTTAATCTCTCAGACCCTCAGTATTATCATCTGAGAAAGGAACATAAGGTTACATTCTCTTTCTGCTTCAACAAATCAAATGAGTAATATAAATAAAAATATATAGATGATAGGTGGATCTCTAAATTGGTATTCTGGTATAACCCATTATTCATATTGGTTTTTAAATCTATCATGAATCTCTTTACTTATGGAAAAAAGAATAGGCATCATGTAAAGTGTACACTTCTCTCATGCTTGTCAGTGTATTATGAGTTTTTCATATTATCTTGATGTGGGGCACTGACTTGAAGGATCTGGACTTATTTTTGAACTCTCGTCAGCGTTCCATGATTAACGTTGCCCAGAAGAGAAATGCTATTTTGCATCCTGCATCTTCAGTGCAACTGTCAGCAAATAAGGAAGGCATCGTCTTTACCATCATTATTGCTAACGTAAGAAGCAGAAAAGAACAGCTGGATTTTCACACACTGGGCTGGTAGAAGCACTGGCATTTAGTGAAATCTGTTTTCAATTTCTACCTACGTCTTTTTGCTTTAAGAATGTATTTAAAGGGGAAAATAGCATTTTTATCCCAAAGCCTATTTTTAAACTCCAAATCTGGGATATTTACAGATCTCAAAGTTGTTCATCTCAATGTTGCTTTTCCTCCTTGACATAAAAATGCAAAGTTAATGCTGATTGCATAGTATCTATTTTGCTTATCTACTTTTACTGCTGTATTTTCTCTGTGTCCTAAATTCCCTGTAATGTTTCAGTTTCTCTCTGTTCTCCAATTTGGCTAAAATTTATAATGGCAGTGGGTAGAAATAATCTTTTAAAATGAAGAATTGGAAGGGTTAAATCTTGCTGCAATAAAAGGGCAATACTGTAGCTCAGACATTTGCTCTTTAAACAGGAAACAAAAAATCTGTAGCCTCTAGAGTTACAGTGGGCCAAAATTAGGTAGTCTGTATGGTAATTTTGTTGAATCATTTTCTTTTTTGTATTGCACACATGGTGGGATCGTGAAATAGTGCATCCACTTTGTAAAGCAGTTTGGCAGTTCCTCAAAATGTTAAACATAGAGTTATCATATGATCTAGAAATCCTGCCCGTAGGTGTATACTAAGAGAATTAAACGTATTTCTACACAAAATTTTGTACATGAATATTCATAGCAGCATGATTCATAATAGTCCAAAAGTGGAAACAACCCAAATGTCTATCAACTAATGAATGAATAAATGAAATATGGTACATCATAACATGAAAAATTATTTGGCCACTGAAAAGGAATGAAGTGCTGATACACGCTATAACACAGGTGAACTGTGAAAACATTATGGGCAATGAAAAAATGACCACATATTATATTACTCCATTTGTGTGAAGTGTCCCAAACTGACAAATGCACAGAAGCAAAAAATAGATTACTAGTTTCCAAGAGTGGGAGGCAAAGGAGACTGAGGAATGGTTGCTAAAGGCTATGGGATTTCTTTTTGAAGTTATGAAATGTTCTAAAATTAGGTTTTAGTGATCATTGCACAGCTCTGTGAATATACTAAAAACCACTGAATTACATACTTTAACACAGTGACTTTTTGGCATGTGAATTATATCTTAGTTAAAGTTCAGATAAAAATAACATATATTCATTAATAAAAAATAGAAATTGGGAATGGTGAAAATGAATGGGGAAATCATGACTAAACAGTTTAGCATCATAAGCCTTTCATGTTTAACATTCTTTATAAACATTTCTATTTTTAATGACTTTGTAATGTCTTTTAACTAAATGAACCACAGTTCACTTAAGCATTTCTTTGTTTCAAGTGTAGATGATTGCCAACTACTCACTAGTATCAGATTTTTTTTTTTTCTTTTTTATTGAGAACAAGGCAAAGTGTCCGTGGTCACCGACACACACTTGTTATAGTGGTCAGTCTTCTAGGACCTGGACATATACTCCAGGATATAACTAGCAGCTGGCAGCCTGGTTATCATAGAGGTACTTGTCCTCTCACCTGGGTCACTGCTATCACTGTAACTCATTGTAGGAATAGAGACCTACAGTGACACAGCCAACAGTAATTGAAAATGTCTTTCATATACTCCTTATGTGGGGGAAAATGTGGGTGTCCATTTTTTTCTCATTGAAAACATATTTTAAGACTTCACGTAGCTAAACGTGGCAGGCAAGTAATTCACAGACTTGCAGGCCACAAACTCTGATAGTCTAGGGTGGAGAATAGGACAACAGATTAGTTGAAAAGCTTCCTGTGTCTTTTTACTAATGCAAGATTTAGTACATTTAAGGATGTTTTAATGAGATCAAATCAAATTTACAGCAGAATGAGGGAATGAGAATAACAAATGGAGGTCAAAATGTGCTTTCACTGTTCTCTGTTGCACCGGTTAGATCTACAGGGCAGAGACTTAATGCAAGTTGATCTGTAATTGCTCCAGTTTTAAAACAATGCAATTCAGTTTACATCTGGTTTCATTATGGCTATTGAGATAGCACTTGAGTAATTCAAAGATAAGAGAAATGGTAGGGGTAGGGGTATCGAGTGTATGTATGGAAGTGTATTTCGATCCTGCACTTTATTGTTACAACATGCAGGGATCTAGTAGCTATTTAACATGTAGTCTGTTATGATTTCATCTGATATAACTGAGAGCTAGCAGCTTTGCCTCTCAAAGAAGTCATGTGGTCAGTCCCACTAAATGTGACACATTCACTGTGTGGTAGAGACAATTCAGAGAGTAGACTTAGATGTACAGTCATATGACCTGGTGCTTAAACTAAAGTAAAATGAGTGTGCTAACACTTTGTTTTCACCTCTTCAGCTTCACAGCAGTTTATAAAAGGGAGATGTTTGTATGAGAAAAAGTCCCCATTGGGAATTAATGCCCAAGTCTCTACAAAATTTTACATAAAATAAACAAATACTATCATAGGACCTGATATGTTACCAGGTCATTTCATGGAGTAATTGACACATATCCTGTCCTAATCCTATGGGAATGTTTATATTACAGAGTTTACAGTATATAGAAACTGAGAAAGTGATTTTAACTTTTCAATAATCAAAGTATAAAAACAAGAACTGGGATAGGAAGTAAGAAAATCAAATCACATTTGTGAAGCCCCTATTCTAGCACTATCCTAGAAGATTCTAAAGTGTTAACACATTCAATCCTCCAGAAATCATAGGAGGTGGACTTCATTATCTCCATTTCACAGAGAAGAAAGCTGAAGGTCCCAGATCACAAGCCAAGGTCTTAGGAGATTTGCAATTCAGCACAACAGGTTTTAAAGCTTACGTTTTTACTTTAGACCACATATTCTAAACCCAGTCATGATGTTGGGAAGATACTCTTCTTTAGAAGAGTCTGCAAGTGATGACTTGCAGTGTCACTGCCTTGCAGACCTTGATTAAATTCTTAATACAGTAGTCACCCTCACATTTTATTTGTTACATGTGTTTTCTAAAGGGTTATAATTTATTTTTTGGTAAGGGCACTGGGAAAGCCCAAATCAAAAGTAATCTTGATTAGAGAAAAAAATGCCGTGGAAAGGAAGACTGGACTTTCTTCACATGTTCAATATTGTTCCTGGTGCAGACTCTTCCTGACACGCACACACTTTGGTCATACCTTAAATTAAAGTAAATAAAAAGATAAAGGTAAGCTGGCCTCATAGTAAGTGGATAAATGTATGGACTCCACAGCATCCACTAGAGGATGATAGACCAATGAGAGCTCAGTTCAGCCCTTACCCTGCAGTGGAGAAATCAATGAGAATGTTGTCGGCTTTGTTATTAGAGCACCATCCCATGTCTTTTCTAAATACTACTCCTTCTTACCATTTAACAGTGTATAAATGATAAACTATGAGGCTCCATTTCTGTCCACAGTCTTTGAAGCTCTTTCCCTTCTGTATTCAATCC
>NW_006787716.1:177288-194322 GCF_000442215.2 Lipotes vexillifer | reverse complement strand
CTCTTTCCCTTCTGTATTCACTCCATTCACTCCTTTCTTAGGGAAACCATTCTGGCTTCACTAAGGGCAGAGGGATGGATGCCAACGGCTCCTGGACCTAGAACCTTCCAATTCACCTTCAGGTACTAGACAGCTTTACCAGCCCACAACTGACAACAATCGTTGTGACCAAAAGATGTCATATTAGTTTTCTCAGGCTGCCATGACAAAATACTATAGGCTGGGAGGCTTATACAACAAAAATTCATTTTCTCCTATTCTGGAGGCTGGAGGTCCAAGTCCAAGATCGAAGTGCCAGCAGGATTGATTTCTGGTGAGACCTCTCTCCTTGGCTTGCAGGAAAGGCCTCACATGGCCTTTCCTCTGTGCACACACGTTACTGGTATCTCTTCCTCTTCTTAAAAAGACACCAGTCCTAACACAACCTTGTAAATCAACTATACTCCAATAAAAATTAATTGAAAAAAAATCCTACTCAGGGGGGGAAAAAAAAAGACACCAGTCCTATCAGATTAGGGCTTCACCCTTTTGACCTCATTTAACCTTAGTTACCTCCTTAGAGGTACTGTCTCCAGACAGTCACACTGGGGGTTGGAACTTCAACATAAATGAATTTTAAGGAGACACAATTCAGTCTGTAACACATAAGACTGCATTAAGTTGTTCAGAGGAATTACACTCCAGCCCCTGGATCTTTGCAATCACCAGAGGGATAGAGAGGGGAACTTTAAAAATGCTCATGTCCAGGCCATACCCCAGAACAATTAAATCAGAATCTTCTAAGCTAGGGAAGGGCATAGTAAGCACTTTTTAAAACCTCCCCATGTAACTATAAATTTACATCTAGGATTAAAAACAGAGACAAGTTGTTTAAGACCTATTGGTCCAATGCTTAATGCATACAATGTTGTGAATCCTATTGGGGAAAAGGAAAGAAGAATTAATGCTGGCATTTTAAGCATATTATAATGTGCTTACAAAGACTATGTACTGTATATTATTCTTATTTTTATCAGTACACTGTATTGCATTATATACTGAAAAACAAATACCATATACCACAGTATACTTAAGGATGTAAGTACAAGATAATAGACACAGTTCTAGAATCTGACAGCTAGGGTTCTAATTCTGATTACGTGATCTTAACATTCCTGAGAAAAATAAGAATGATTATAATAGTATCTATCTTTGTTATGAGATTAAATGAGATTATACCTGCAAAGCTTCAAATGATCCGTCAGTATTATTATTAGCAATAAAGAAGTCAAATGCAGAAAAACCGAAAGTGTCTATTTCCATTTATCTTCTCCCTGGTACACTAAGAGCCTCAGTCTTTGAGATTCAGCAATGTGTCCTTGCAAAGCCTAAATTATCTACATTTTATATATCAAAGTGGTGGGACTTGGGACAGTCAAAGGGCATATGGAAATAGCCGAAACAGTAGTTAAGGTCACGGTAGAGATACTGGAAATGCTTCAAGCAAACTTCTACCTATTGGAGGTGATTTGGGGACACTGTGAGGATGATACTAGAGCCCTCGCAGAGCATAAAGGCAGCCTTGTATAGGTCACTCCTGTTCTGTTGGAATATTAGATTTTTTGTCATTAATTTTAAGAATCCACAAACCCAACGTGCTGAAAATTCTCAGGAGATATCAAACAAATGTGTTTTGAGTTGAAGCTGCCCTATGTTTCTCAGCTTTTTCTAAAACACTGAGCAGTTCAGTTTGGCATTTCAATCTGTCTCCTCTTATATTTATATTATAAAAAAGCAGACCTGGTAGAAATGTTGCTTCTGAGCCCTGAGAATGGTGAAGGGATAAATCTTTTGTTCACTTCTGTTAGAGATGTTTCATTATTCTCATTTGAAGTGTGTGGGAAGCCTTTCCTGTCTAATCTTTAGCATTTTGATGAAATTGCCATAAAAAGCTTTTCTGTGTTTTGTGTGAATCTTTATCTCAATTGGAGGTTTAAAGGGGGTTAAAGGGCTCTAGTTTCCTGGTATGTTTAAAGTATACCGCTTCTGTGTAGAAATACTGACCAGCTAAGGAGGGTTCATCTTAAATCATTTAGTGGTTAAATGCATGGCTTCAGAGCTAACCTGCCCAGTTTGAAATTTTGCTTTTGACATTCACTAGCTTACTTTCTCTAAAACTCAGATTACTCATCTGCAAAATGAGGGTAATAACGGCAGGTACTTCAAAGTTGTCATGAACATTAACTTTGCTACTGCATAGGAAACACTTAGAACACTGCTAGGTCCATGGCCAGCATCACTCTGTGTTAAGGATTCCTGAAGCTTACTTTAAGCTTCTTTTGCCAAACCCACTAAAGGCATTAGTCTAATGTCTAGGAGAAAGAAAACTCGCCTCTAAGCCACACTGGTCTGGGTTTGAATCTTGACTCCTTCACTTAGGAGATGAGTACGTTTAAGTAGCAATCACTAGTAGCCTTTGTTAACTCATTTCTAAAATGGAGCAATTATAAGGTCCCCTTTGTATATTTGGTGTAATGATTAAATGAGGTGAATTTATACTGTCACTGTCTGAGTTTAAGTCACGATTTATTACCTCTTGCCTTCGGGGTTGCGGAAGCCTCACAACTGGTCTTGCAGCCTCCATTCTTACCCATTCACTAGCCACTCATCATGCAACAATCTAAATAATTTAAAATATAAATTAAATCATGATACTTTCCTGCTTAATATGTTTATTGGCTTTCTATAAATTTTTGGAATAAACGCCAGTCTTACAACCATGGTATATGTGGCCATGTCGCAATAATCTACCCATGCCTAAATTTCCAAGCTTATCTTGAATACTGCCTACTCCCTTGTTCAATTTATTCCAGTCACACTTGCTTTTCTTATGTTCCTGGAACATACCAAGCTCTTTTCTACCTCAGGACCTTTGCACATGTTCATGCTTACAAAATTCTGGCATCTGTAAGGGGTCAGTGTTCCTTTTCAACCTGTACATCTCTACTCAAAGTCATCTCTTCAGACAGGCCTTTTCTTACCATCTGATCTAAAGTGGGAAGCCCTCCAGGGTGATCTACATCATACCTCATCTCTTTAGTATGTGTTGTCATGCTTTACAATTATCTTGTTTATGTATCTGTTTAGTTGTGCATTGTTTCTCTTCTCTGAAACTTGCAGGTAGGATCTTGTCTGAATTGGTCATCATTGCATTCCATAGTCCCTGGTACATATTAAGTGCTCAGTAAGTATCAGTGGAAGGGAGAAGTGAATGAAGAAAAAAAAGAAAGAATGATAACATCAAAGGTGTTCAATATATTTTAGCACTATTAAAGAAAAAAAATATATATTTTATTCGCCATATATATATATATATATATATAATTTTTATTTGCCATATATACCAAAATAAGCTGGAAAAGTAAAAAAAAATTTTATTCGCCATATATATATATATATATATAATTTTTATTTGCCATATATACCAAAATAAGCTGGAAAAGTAAAAAAAAAAGAAAAAAATTTAAAGACAAAGATTAATTATGGAATTGAAAAGTTTTATTAACAATTAGAGAATGCCATTCATCAGAGAATCTGGACTCTGGAATGGACTTCTGGGGAGGAAAAAATGGAGTAGTCTTTTAAAGCCATGAGTCAGAGAACTGTCTCTCAAGAGGAAAGTGGTGTCTCTCTCAAAGTGGTGTTGCTTGGCTATCAATCTCTGGACTTGTCCATTAGGTAAGTCCCAGAACTAGCTGGAGGTTATCCACTGTGCAAGGATTTTGACACCAAGCTGCTTCTGCTACAATCACACCACACCCAAGACGTTAAGTGTTCAAAGCAGAATATGGTACCCAGTCAGGTCTACACTGGTTTCAGCAGGCTAGCTGGTCAAATCGGGATTTGGCAGGGCCATCTCTGCCTTACAGCTTCCATCATTTCCTCTTTCACTGAGCAAGAAAGTCCATCTATGGATAATCTTAATTCCTTGCAGTCTGCATCATGGCACTTCTATTTCTAGAAGACCAGGATGATACTTTCTTTCCAAATCTGTTCTTGAAAGCTCTTGTCTCACTGAAATAGCTCTTCCTGTCTCCACCAGCTGGACACTCAAAAAAACATTATCTCAAAAGGACTTATTTTAGTTTTTCCATCCATCATCTGGAGAAAAAAATGTGAGGATTCATTCTGATCTAACAGTTGTATGTGGCTGCTTCAGAGAGACAGAGACAGAGAGACAGAGAACATACCTGGTGAAACGCCTCCTACTTCTCATAAACATCCCCCACGAGTGACTTCTCCAGAAGACGTTCTCCCACAGGCCGACTTGAAGGGCAGGCACTTGGGGCTGTGAAGGTTGTACGTACAAACATATTCTCAGCAATACTGATACTGTTATTCAGTTCTGATTACTCACCTTATTCCAGGTGCCATTCTCAAAGCTTCCCATAGATTAGTTCACTTAACCCTCACATTCAACCAATGAGGAAACCATGGCACAGAGAGGTGGATTGTGGTGTCTGAGGTGACCCATGAAGTTGTGTGGCTGGGATGGTAACCATATAATCTGGCAGCAGGTGATTTACTCTTAACCACTACAGTCTATTCCCTAGATGGTGCTAGTTTTATAGTTTCTGTGTTTCTACATCTAGGTCTGTGGGATACAAGGGCTATCACGCTTATCGAAAAAACAAAATTTGCAACTTTGCCTTAAAAATATTAATCATCTAAGACCAATGGCCTCTGAAGAAATAATTGCTTCCTATTTGCTTCCAAACAAAATTTCAGGCTTTTAATTATAATTCTACATCTAAAGCTGTCCAGTGTTTGAATCCTTGTTACCAAAGCAGCTGCCTTTTCCTCAGCATCTTAGATAAAATTTGCAGAACTCAAAGGTTTATATTCAGTATACTCTAGAATTTTGTTACGGGGTTTTCAAGTAAGTAGGATCCTCAGAAGGGCAGTATATAGAGTAAACCACCCATTCTGTTAGTCCAGGCATCTATCTGTATCCCATTCTCAAGAAGACAGGAGAAATGGAAGGTAAAACATAGGTGTTGGGCTGAGTTTAAGGATTCCCTGAAGAAATAAGGCCTTCCTTGGTGAGTACAGCCCAAGAAGCTGATAAAAGGGGTCTGTTTTCAAAGCAAGAGTTTCCAGTGACTTAGAAAAAAGTAATATAACATCATACTTCTTTGATACATTATCAACTATGTGTGTATATGTGTATATAGTCTGAGTCTCTGAGAGACTCAATTTATTATTAAATAGTTGTTTGGGGGAAAATCATCTTTATACCGCAGAGTATCCGTTTCAGCTTCTTAAAGAAAAGATCAAGTAAAGAATATTGAAGAAGACAGCATTTCTATCTCAGCTCTGCTATTTGCAAACTGAAGGAGATTTAAGTCAGTCACTAAACCTTAGTGGTCTTATATCTAAAATGTGAAGGTAAGAGTTCTATTTTAGGGCTCTTTTGAGTATTCATTTAAAAAAAATGTATGAAAAGTGATTTTAGTGCCAGGCCTGATACACAGAGGACACTCAGCAAATGACAGTTAATAAAAGGAAATCATTATGTAGATAATACAAAAATCCTTAGTTTCAGGCTTCTGGTTAAACGTGAGAGGGGGCAGCAGAATTAACTCCCTAATTAACTGATGAGCTATTTTTATTCTATGTAAACCTTGTAACGGGGTTTTTCTGTCAGGACCTGAAGGGTTAAGCCTAGAGCCGCCACTAGGTGTCATGTTGGGATCGCTTTTGGAAGCACAAGCTCCCTTAACTGGTTCCAAACAGAAAGAGGCACTTTCGCAGTTAATTTCAGCTACTGTTCAGTTTCATTAAATAGAGATTCTTACTCTGCACATGTCAAATCTTTGGAATCTTTTGCTTTGTCTTACAGGTATTTGCAACCATTTAAACTTTTTACCCCACCACGCAGATCTAGCAGGAGGTAGATTTTGAACTAGGGTAGGTTTGACTTAATGGGGACATGCTGTAGGGAGAGAAAGATCTCTCTTAGTCTTGTAACCCCCATAATATCCTTTAGTTCCCCCATCCTAGGATACCTGAAATTAACATTGACATTGAGAAGTAATCTTGCTCTTACTATAAAATCTGCCACAGGGATGCAATTGATGCTACCCCTAGATAAGTTCCATATATGGAAATCTGGAGCACCTACTGGTTTTCTTCACGACATCCCTCATCCTCCTACTTTCCTACTTTTTGGGCACTACCTTTCCAGTCAATGTCCCCAGCATTATTTTTCTCTTTGGGCCATTTGGTTAAGTTAGAAAGAAATTTTACAAATAAAGTGATCCAGATTGGAGTGTTAGTCATTCAACAATTTGCCGATTCCAGAAATACTGTGTTTTAAAAGAAGGTTTGGGGGCTATGTTTTGACCACAGAGAATGGCAACTCAGCACAATTAAACTAGGTGATGGTGGAGGAAAAAGGATGATTTGAAGCCCAGGGGGTGGTTTCCAGATTACTCTGTTCTGGAAATATTTCATATAGCTACGTGTTCTGTTATAAAGAAAGCTGTGTCTCCAGGCATGCACAGATATTTAGTAATGGTTGTTAATACAAACTGAAGCCTTTTTTTTGGGGGGGGATTGAATAGGTTAACTCTACCTAGATCAAATAAAAATAAAATAAAAAGAGAAATTATGCCAAAGAAATCACCTGGAGGGAAACAAGTATCTGTCTGAACCTATGAAGGAGAAGTCATAAGAAAAATACAGAACCAGATAAAATCTTAGAGTAGTCACATTGCAACAAAATAGTCACAAGTTGCTAGGATTTGAACACCTGTAGAAAGTCTCATTATATCATAAAAGAAATGTCCTTTCACTCCCTGGAAAATTTCTGATTTTTAACACATTTCAGCATAATTCATTCATATTATCCTTCCTTCAAAAATTATTTAGAATACCTACTAATAGTCATCATTATTCTAGGAACTAAAGACATGACAATAAATAAGATCAAGATTGACAATGTCCCTACCTTTGTGAAACTTACATTCTGATTGGCAAAGCAGACATCAAAGAATTGAAAAAAATACATTTCAGAAGTGAAGTCTATGAAGAGAGTAAAGCAGGGTTAGGAGCTGGAGACTCACGAGACAACATGGTTTTTCATATAAGCTTTTGTAGAAATAAATAAGATAACGAAAATGAACAAGAAGGTTTAGGCTCATTGGCTGTATAATCTTGAGCTGGTCCCAGAGGCTTGGTTCACTTATCTTTAAAATAGAAATGATGCTGAGAGGTAAGGAGTGCATATATTTTATCTGTGAACTCTGGCAAGGACCTCTGAGCAGGTGACTTGTGGCTGAGGTTTGAATTTTGGGGAGCCAGCCACAAGATCTATGAAAAGGCTTTGCAGAGAGAAAGTCCAGCTAGCATAAAATTTCTGCCCCTGGAACTGTCTTAGGGGGCGTTCTAGGAATCACAGGATGGCCAGCATGGTGGAGTTTCATAAGCAAGGGGTAGAGATGGGGAAAGGTGGATTCACTGAGAGATTACAAGGAATTATGTAAAATGCTCCAAGTGAAAATTTCTAGCATAGATTGCAGCCAATGTGATGTTGAACACACCTATCCAAAAAGTCCCCATTCCATCTGAAATAAAATTCAAATTCCTTACTAACTCCTTACCTGCGAAGTCCTCTTGGTCTTTGCATCCTAAGATAAAGTCTTACGCATGGAAGTGCTCAGAAATGTTCTATTCAGTGAGTGTGCCAGCCTGTCCTGAAGAGGAATCACATCATGGTAAACTCTGCTAGTTGCCATCCAGCCTCTCACAGCCGCCTCAGTTCCTGCTGGTGGAGTCTGTGTCCCACTGAAGTGGTTCAGTCAGCTCCCTGGGTCCCCTGCTGCTAAACCTTGGCAGGTAATCCAGTTCTGACCAATGAGACCGGAGAGAATACGCGAGAATGTTGTTCTTTCCTCATCAAGAGAGACACCCAAGGCCTGCCAGTCTCTTCCTGCTTTTTGAACATTATAGTGTGAGGATGAGGTGCTTAGAGCTGCTGCAGTCATTTTCTATTAAGGGGGAAACCATCAAAAGCTGAAGATAATGGGAATATGGAAAACTCCTAGGTTTTTGGAGACATAATTTAACCATTGAATAAACTGGGGAATCACCATCTCTTGATTTACTGTTTTGGAAATTACTAAGTGCTTTACTGTTCAAACTACTATTTTATTTTAGTGCCGTGCAAGGGAATAAAATCCACACTTAGTAAGCATTTTTTTGTTGAGTGAACTTATTAAGACTTAATTCTTCAATAAACAAAGGCATTAATATCTTACACTTTTAGAGGAATTTTACCCCAAGGATGAAATAACTAAAACAATAGTCAGGACACCCGTGTTCTAGACTTTACTCAATACTGACTAAGTAAGAGTTGAGTAAACATAGAGGTCCCAGGAGACTTGCTTCTACTCTTTATACTTATGGTCTGAAGTACACGTTTGTCTCCTGATCTGTGACTTTTATTGCATCAGTGAAGTCACATTCCTCACCAATGTATCAGCAGCTAGAGCGCCTTGAAAAAGACCTTTGTGAAAACTATCTTTCCCATAGACTCAAGTTGGCCATACTTTTTATTTTCTGTGACTCCCTTCCATATCTTTTGTTTAAAATGCTCTTTTCAGAAGGACTCATCTTGCAGAGAAGAGGAACACGTGCCTTCTTTGTTTGGATTCCAATTTGTAGGTAGATTCTCAAATGCCTGCATAACGTTCTCCTGGAAGCAGATGTTTCACTTGACATTCAGAGTGTGTTTACTGACATTTTCTGAATCCTGCAAATGTTGATACTGATAATAGGTATTTAAATATTTTCTTATTTTTCACTTCCTAAAAAAATCAAAGGATTATTATCAGTGATACCTGGGTAACTGTTATAAAGTATAAAAATTATATTTTTAACCTTGGTAACTGTTATAATTATTCATAGTAATATAGATTTCCACCATAATTTTCAAAGGAAATAAAGACTCTTAGAATAAAGTATAGTACATGAATATATTTCATGTTAGGAATCAGACAGCTGCTATGGCATATACAATGGAAGAATAGTATAAATTTAGTAATTCAAACATCTATGGGATCATCCATTGCCAGAATTGTTTACTACTCTTTCATTATTTTTATCATAGATTCTCATAAGTGAGTTATGATATATTTTAAATTAATGAGTATTTTAAATACCGCCCAACTTTTTTTCACAGTAAGTTTCTACTCCTATCTTTTCAGTTAGGAAAAAAATGAGAAAATGGTCTTGAGCTTAAGATGCTTGGTGATGATAACAACAACAGAGGTGATGGCAGTGATGGTGGTGAATTTTATCATTAATGGTACCAGCTCTCATTTATTGAGCACTTACTGTATGCCAGGCATTGTAATGAGCTGCTTACTAATAATACATCACTGTTATTCCATGAAGTGTAGGTATTGTTATCCCTATCTTATCCAAAACTATCACCTAGAACGACTAAGTGATCTTCTTATTTTAAGTTGTTTGACAAGAATAAATCTTGAGAGAAGTAACCTGCATGAAGCCAGGAGAACACTGAGCATCTGAGATGACTGAGAAGAATTCATCATCTACTAGGGCAAATGGTAACAGAAGGAAGTGTCTACTGTCCATGAAAGGAAATTCCATCTTTACTGGAGAAAAACAAAAACAAAACCAATTTCTATCTGTATATTTTGCTGGTAAGGAGTTCAGGGGGAGCCCTACAGATTTCCCTCAAAATATTTCCGAGCATTTCTGGGGAATAATATCACACCTGCAAATCCTCTAGAGAACAGAACACAGTGATGTGTAGGACAGGCAAACAGCTTTTCCTTTCATGTTATTTTCTGGAAGTTATTTTTTTTTTAGCATGATACCAGCTGAGTTGCAGAGTCCATTAAAATGATAAGCCTATCTTCCCAAATGTCAGGATAGGCATCAGGCATCTCTTAGAAAGATCTGAATTTGGGCTTTATCAGCTAAAGAGCTTATTTTCTAAATAGTGTTGTCTTATATTGTATCCATGAAGGGTGATGGTGTGTACAGAGATCTGTAGATGAATCCACTGCCAAACAAAAACAAAAAATTCTTACTTTATTGCAGACATACCACTTAAAGTTAAATGTAACTGTAACTTGTTTGCTGTTCCGGCAAAATGGCACTTACATCACAGAAATTCCATGATTCAGGACAGGAGCTCAACTTCTTATTCTTAAGGTTTAGGCCAGGGAAACAACAGAAGGAATTTTAAGCCGAAGAATGAAAATCAGTTTTAAGCCTTTAATATCCATCTTCCTTTCATTCCCCTGTACTTGACACAAAATAATTAAGGTGTTTCATCAGACATTTAATTTTCTACCTGCAGAAAATTGGGGACAGGCAGGCATTACTAAAAATTATCATCATTGAATGACTAATTAGATCCTAGCATTAAATGAATTGTCAGTCCCTGGTGAGGCTGAGTTGTAATCTCAAAGACAACTTGAGACATGTTGGAGAATAACACGGGTGGATATGTGTCATCCCATCTATCCATCCATCCAACCATCTATCCATCTTTCCTCTCTCCCTTCCCTTCCCTTCCCTTCCCTTCCCTTTCCTTTCCTTTCCTTTCCTTTCCTTTCCTCCTTCCTTCTTTCCTTCCTTTTTTTCTTGAACCACCCAAAATCAAGACCTTCTGTTAAGTGCTAGGTAGTTGTTAGTTAACAAATATTGATTTCCCCTCTATTTAACACTGTGGTCTTATCCTTTCAATCTCCCAGACTATGTCCTAGGAATGGAGTTTGAGGGACTAAACTCAGAAAATTACAGATTGTCACTGTAGTTTATAATATAGGTTCTCATCATCATACTACTATTATGTTGATGAGTGTCTCTGGATGGGACATTTAACTTTCCTATGCCTCATCTAGAAAATGAAAGAGCCAGTCTAGTTAATTTCTAACAAGTGTTCTTATTTTTAAATGCTGTTTGTTGCTGTCCTTTCTTTAAAAGGTAGCTGCTAGCCTAGAGAGTATTTCTCTCTTTGAACAAAATGTTCTATTATCATCAAGAAACATGTACACTTTACTTAAGGAAAACAGTTCTTTAAACTTCATAGGGACTTTAGGTGGAGGTGTTGGTACACTGAGAGTAGTACATTTTGAAAATACGCAGATTGGCATTTACAAATGTCATGGTGTTAATATTACTTGAGTATAGTGCATATGTAACAGATGTTACTCTAAAAGCCCAGGAAAAAAAGAAACTGGTTTAAATGAGCAAGTCAGAGCACTTGGAGAGCTCAGAGAAGAAAACTGAGCAAATCTGTGATGGAAAAGTAAATGTCCATACAGATACACAGTTCCCTAGCATCCATGGAAAGGAACGTATTATTCCTTTGGTCCATTTTATGAATAAATAATAGATTAAAAGGCTGGTGGCCTGAGCTTGAGAGAGAGATTTCCCTCACCTTCATGTCCTCAAACTCCACCTACATTCTAAGACTCTAAAGACTCAGCTGAAATTCTTATTCCCACAGAAAAATACGTTGGGACCACTCCCCCTAAAGGAAACATTTGTGTCTCATGTTTATCTATTATATTTTTAGTTTATGTCAGTGTTATTTTGCTCCCTCAATGAGGTATTTTTATCCACTTAATTAAGTGTTCACATTCATCTTATTTCTGCCACTGTACCCAAGATGGCACTTTGCACATAGTACATAATTAATTAAAATGAAAAATTGATTAGTTGTACTAGTTAGTTTGTTGCCAGAATTGCAGCCTCCACCAGCGATTGCTTAAGATAATAAAATTATTTATTGATACTTTTTTCATGTATTTCATTGTAGCTCCATGGATTCTTCATTCAAATAATTTTTAATGGACAGTTTAAGGTGTATATTCATATCTGCATTTAATGGGAATCCATGGGAGATTTATTTTCTAAAATTTACCTTCCTTTCTGTGCTTCTGCTATTTTACATTTTTTATACTTTAATTTAGGATAGAAGATTCACATGATAAAAGCACATTGTTATAGAGCTAGAAGAAGGTGACTAACTGCTCACCAAAGATTTGTGTTTCTTTTCCATAGGACAAACTATTGGTGGACATGGCTGCTCATCTTAGAACTACTGAGTCGTCTTGTCCATGTGACTCATTCCTACCAATAGAGTTTGAGCAGAATTGATGGGCATCCCACTTCCGTTGAAATGGTTAAGGAGTGTGAGGGCTTCCACTTTCTCTTTCTGCTGGCTAGAAGTAAAGGACTCTGAGGCCCTGGGAGATGGCAGAAATGCAAAATGAAAGAAACTTAATAACTGAGCCATGTGTAAAATTGTCGTGAACATGAAATAAACTTCTCATGTTCAGCTGCTATGATTCTAGGGAATCTTCTGTTATAGAAATTAGCATTATCTTATCTAAGTTAAGGATTTTTATGAAAATCTTAAGAAACTGAGCCTTGGATATTTTAGCAGGTTTAAATAAGTTACAATGTGCTAGAAAAACTCAGAACTACTGAAATTACCCATTGTAAGGGACTCAAGTAAGCAAAGAAAACAACAGATTAGGAGAAATTTTAAAAGAGGTCAAGGAGTGAAAGAAGGGTCAAAGAACTATCTCACTGATGATTTATTATCTAGAAGGAGTCCTTGAGCAAAAAGTAGATGGGATATTCTTCCTCTCTTCCTTCCCAAAGGGAATAACTCCTCTGTTCGTTAAGTTAGGTTTGACGCAGAGGACTAGCTTAGTGAATACTACATGTGATACATTACCTCCTCCAATTCTGTGTATTCTCTAACTTAAAGGAAGACACACGAAAGGAAGCTTAAAGAGATTTATTGATTAAACAAACAAACTTGTGCCTTTCACATTTTATTCAACTTGCTTACTTTACTGTCCATCTAAGGTTCCCCTCCATTCCATGTAACACAAACTCTCTTTCTGATATTATCCAATTATTTTGCATATGACTTCATGGGAATATAAAATATGGAGGCATGTATCTCTAAGCCTATGCATATCTCTATCACTTTACTATTTGGTAAATTTTATGTGCTTTGTTGAGGAAAATATTTTTATCCAGAGAAGTTTACTGAAGTCAAAACCAGAAAGACATCTGCATATCTTCTGGCTGAACCCTTCCCCTCCCTATTGTTTACTCTCAGAAACATGCCCTGTTTGGCAGCCATAGAGAGAGATGACATTTTGTGCAGTGTTAATAATTCTGATTTTTTGAATGGCTTCATCTATGTGGACTGATTAATGGCACCTTTTTCAATGGCTAGATTGTGATTACTTATTAGTTTATATTTTGTCAAGCCAGCATTTGTGAAAACACCAGGCCATGACCTGACAAGGCTAATTTAAATAGTGTTTACATTGGTGAGCAGTTTGCAAGGGGGATGTTCACACAATGTGATTTGTTTTGTTAACCTAAAGAGAAAAAATAATTGATGTAGGATTATTACCTTGGGAAATGAAGTTGGGACAGAAGGGATGCAGGGGACTGTAAGAAAAAAAAAAAAGAAAAGCAAAAGAGAAACTATGTCTGAAATACATCTCTGCCTACTTCATAATAGTACAATGGGGAAAATATGTAGCCAAGTGAAGCATCAGTTATTTTTTGAGGCTTAATGATGCTTAAGCATCATTTAGTGAGCTCTGCAAAATTAGAAACCCTGACTTCAGAGGCATAGTTGGCCCTTTCTCCTCCATTGGCATAAGGCTCAGTACATTTGATATACCTACCATTACAGCAAAGGGAATATTTCATATCTGTATTACTTACGTATCATTGTATGACAATATTACTACAAATGTAGTCACTTGAACAATACACATTTATTATGTATAGTTTTTGTGAATTGGGGTCCTTCATGATGTAACTGGATCCTCTGCTCCAGGATCTTATCTTATGAGGCTGCAATCAAGATCTTAGCTGGGGTTGAGGTTTCATATGAGGCTGGACTGGGGAAGGATCCACTTCCAAACACATAGTTGTTGGTGGCATTACGTTTTTTTTGTGAGCTGTGGGACAGAGGGCCTCAGTTCTTTGCTGGCTGTGAATCTGAAGGTAACCCTCAATTCCTTGTCACATGAACCTCCCCAACATGGCCATTTACTTCCTTAAAGCCAGAAAGGGAGGGAGTCTCTAGCAAAAGGGCCATTGTAATCTCATATAATTATTTACATCCTGTCACTTTCCTATATTCTGTGGGTTAGAAGCAAGTCATAGGTTTCACCCATATTCAAGGAAGTTACATAGGACATGAAAAACAGAAGGCAAGAATAATGGCATGTATTTGTATATAATCATAATCATATAATCTCAGTACCTAAACCCCACTGATATCCATATGTCCAAACAGGTCCAGAGAGATAAATGTTTAGCCAAATGTCATCTAGTGAGCTAACATTTAACAAGAGGACTAGAATCCAGGATTCCTCAATATATCTAAAACCCTTTTTTCTCTTTTCTTATTTACTTGGCAGTAGCCACTTTATAAATTACTTTTTAGGATAAGGGGTGCTCATTCATTCATTCAAGAAACATATATTGAATGTCTGCTATGTGCCAAACACTATTCCAGTCCTGTTAGTAAAGTAATAGAAAGGACAAGTCCCTGATCTTCTGGAACTTCCATGAAAGAGAGAGAAGACAAAAATGAATGAATAACACGTGTTAATGTGTAACAAGTCAGGTACTGTGGACGGAAATATACCAAAGTGAAGGCTAAAGAGATATAGAGTAATGATATTTTAGATGGATGCCCATGGAAGACCTCTGATAAGTTTATGTCGAAGTAGAAAAATGAATGAATTGAATGATGCCTCATATGACTATCTGTGATCCAGGGAATAATAACTGTAAAGGATCTGATCTCACATGTATGTAAGAAGCAAATTTTACCTGTCTTCTTAGCTAGACTTGGGTATGCCATTGGAGGTTAATGTCTTCCTCTGACACAGAAGTTAGGTATAGTTTTCAAAGTCAGAGAGCAAGGGGATGCCATATAAGGTTTGAACTTGTGTATTTGATTCCAAAATCAGGGTCCATGCCCCAGACGAGTGTGATTACTTCTCTTAGGTCGCAGAACCATTTTTCAAATATATTTTATGCATCAATAAATAAAATGGATAAAGGTGGAGCTGCTGTGCTTGATGCGGAAGGTAGGCAGGAGATGTCCAGGATTCATCTGGTCTACTACCCATTCCAAAGGGCCCCAGTTTTAACGTATCAGCCCCTTAAGGTTTAAGCTGAAGAGCTTAGTTTTATAAACCATCCTGTTTGACCTTCTCTGGGACTACCCTCTGGTTAGCATGACTAAATATCTTAGCAATGAGTTGTTTATAAAGCTCACTTATTCACAATTTGACCGAGGTCACTACGAAGTTTGGCTGTCATGATAGGAACTGGTGTTCTCTTTTGCTTTTCTCTCCCATTTAGGGATGGTAAGCAAGCTGAAAGACAGCTGGACTTAGCTCAATTGGCAGCAGGGTGGAAAGGACCACATTTAATCAGGCAAAGAGACTTCTGCTATAATTGGTTAAATCTAAGGCCAATTAGAGCAAGGGAAGTTTTTCATGGCAAAAATTAAGTAGGGAGACCACAAGAGGCTCCAGGCACTCAGTGTAGATTATCTTATATTCAATGTAAGTTATAAAAAACACCAGGCAAGCTGTGGGTCTAGGGAACTGTGGCTAAGCTATGTCTACCCTAATTTAAAATAAAAAGAATGTGTGGGAACAAGTGCAAACCAATATTCTTGACATGAAGGGGACACTATTAAGATAAATTTCTACAGATTGCAGAATAAAAACTTTGCCCTTAAGGAAAAAATAGCTGGAGAAAAAGAGGCCAGGGAAGGGTTAAGACAGATTGCAACAGTCAATTATTAATACAGATGAGCCAAGGCCAGCTGATGCTATCACACTTCATCATTAAAATTCTCAGTATCGGCATACACAACAATAAGTTACTGCAGTGGTACTTTCCTCACTGTGGCAAGAGGCGTTAATATCCAAGGCACCAAACAGGTGACAGTGAGCTTCAGAGGGGCTCAGTGCTGAATGATTGGATTGTAATTATTCTGAAAGGGCTTTCATCATCATTACCCAACATTCTGCAGATGCAGCATGTTTGAAAATAAACTGTGGTCAAACTAGAGCCATATCGTTTCAGATTTGAAACATAAAGCCCCTGGTTTGCTGATACATTTTTGTGTATGCAGTGTAGACGAACACAAATGTACTCAGTCTAGCATATATCATTTTAAAGTTGTTTAGCTATTGCATCTGCATAGGTGCAGACAAGGAAATCTATGTGCACCGTTCTTAGGCCACGAGAAATGCAGTGGAGGAGAAATGCAGTGGAGGCTTCATACATTCCTGCAACCTTTATGTTAAGCACCCGGCACCGTGCTGTCACAACGATAAACAAGATGAATAAAACCCTGCCCAGAAAGCATTCCCTATCCATAGAGTTCTCGCAACAAATGTTTGGATTCTCCTCTTGTTTACACCCCAAATAGACAAGCTAATTATCTGTTTACTTTGCCAGTTTGCCTTAATTATAAGGCTTTCAAGGCCATTAGCAGATGAAGCTGTTTACATTTCACAAGTAGGTGTGAATTTCACCTCTCTGACCCTTCACTTCTCTTGCCCTCCACTGGGGCTCAGATGGGAGGACAAGAGGGCAGGGCAACAGGATAAATAGTGATTCCTCTCTGTTTCTACATAAAAAGAAAATAAAGCAAGTGCTCTTGAGAAAGTATCAATAACCTTGCATCATAGCACACAGTTCTAAATGTCAGTTTTTACAAGTATACATAACACGTATTCATGGATGATTGTCAGATTTCTGTGGTTTGCAATCTAGTTATGGGGCAGTGGACACAAGGACTGGTTAATTGTAGCAGTGGGTAAATTGTAATGAAGAGGCCCAGTGAGGCCAGCATTAGGTACTAGAACCATTCCAGGAAGGGGTATGTCACTGTGGAGACATGGAGCTGATTTGTGACTGTAGGGAAATGAAATG
>NW_006787716.1:173108-176777 GCF_000442215.2 Lipotes vexillifer | reverse complement strand
TTGTGACTGGAGGGAAATGAAATGGGAACTAGATAGGGAGAATTGAAATAGAGTGGAGGTTGGGGGCGGGGGGGAAGAAAAGTATCATCCTAGGGGTTTATTTCCTAGTTCCCATTTCACCTTTGTCTTCAATACCACCCCCTACTTTCATCCTCTTCTCATTCTAATCTCACAGTATATCTGTCTATCCCTTTCTCTTCATCCCTCTACCACCATCTTGGTACAGGTCATTATCTTAATTAAAATAGCCTCCTGGTGGGCTTCTTTTCCCTTACTCTTTATTTCCTTGATCTTTCTGCTTCAACCTTAATGAAGCAGCCAAATTTTTAAAAAATGTAAACAAAGTCACATCAGTGTTCTATTTAAACCTTCCACTGCACGTAAATCCAAACTGCTTATCATGACTGGCAGACGTGTGATCTGGTTCCCCTACTAGGCTCTCCCAACAGAGTTCCTGTCACTTAACACTTTCCTCCATACATTCCAGTCGCACTGGCCCTCTCTTGGTTCCCATAACTCACAAGGTCTTTCCAGGATCAGAGCCTTTGTCCTTGCTGGATAATATTAAATTGTAATGCTCTGTGTAAAATGATACTTAAATACATCATGGGAGTTAGAATTGCTGAGTATATTTTAAAATTATTAGATAGGTGAAAATTATATCTACATTGTACAACACAGGGAGTTTTTGAAGGTGTGATAAATGGTTCAGCTAACTTACCCAACTTCTAATTAAAAATTCTAGAGGTCCTTGCAGGATACTTTAACTTTCATTGTATTTTCAACCAGGAAATGGGTTATTATTACCAAGAACATACAGGTGAGGAAACTGTGGTCTAGAAAGATGAAGTTGCTTATCTGAGGTCATGCACCTAAGGTAGTGGCAGAGTCAGACTTTGAAGTTAGGTTTTCTGACTTGGTGATTTCTCACTTGAGTCCATACTACAAATATTGGAGAAAAGTGTTAGTTTTTATGTGACCTGAAATTACAGAGATATTCAACTTCCGATGTCTTTAATAAAATTTTACCTCTAACATCACATGGTTTCAAGTCTTTTTATTACAATGTAAGATTGGATAAGTGAACACAGCCAGGATTCCTTTAGTAGTTGCTTTCACCTAGTAATAATTGTGATGGTTCTGAATCAACTGGAGCATATAAGTGGTATCAGTTTGCTTTTTATTCTCTGTCAGATACTATTTTCAATCTCTTTGGTCTATGAGTGTTATTGCTTTAAACACGGATTTTCAACATGACCCATTAAGTGGTTATATTATTCTAAAGTACTTGAAGAATACATCAGAGGTAAGTGTTAAGCAGTTGGGTCTGTGAATTGAGATGCAAGATGGTTCCACTTATACTGAACTCATCACTGTAAACTCCTTTGACAAGTTCTAATAGTTGCTAGATGCTTTTTCAGGTAATAGCTCAAAGGGAAAGAATACTTAAGCCAAGGCTTTTGTGTTTTTTTTAAGCAATTCATTAGCATATGCTAGATGAGCTAGTCTACAGGCTAGATAAAAATCTAATAGAACTAAACTTGTGTTTGAACATTAGCGAAATAGCAAAATGATAATGACTGGTTAGTATTATGTATTTACCTCATTAGTGGAAGATGATGTTTTAGGATTTGGGAAGGGGACTGGATTGCAGTAACTCATTTGCACGTTATGGCTCAAGCAGAATCACTATGGGTATTACGAGCTGACTCTCTTTTGTTCTACTACTAATTTACTGTAATACTCTGAGGGTATCCATTAAGGCCAGGAATTGATCCTTAGCATTTAATTGATAAGCTCAGTGTCTCTCTCTGTAACTCATGAGATTAATACCAAGAATACTTTCCAAAAGGAGCCCAGCAGCAGCAGGGCAGGAACATCCTATATGACAGCAGTTAGTTCTTGCGTGTAGGGCAATTTACTCTCCAGGGGCTACTTAGTGAGCCCAGTGGTAGTTCAGGGAAACAGATGAACATTGAGAGTATAGTTTTTTGTGCCTTTGACTTTCCTGAAAGATCTAGTTCTTTTAGCGATCACTCTTTCAATATTCATCAGATTTCCCTTCCTCCAAATTTAGTGTTATAAAAAGAATCCCTGAAACATCTAAAGTT
Source organism: Lipotes vexillifer (assembly GCF_000442215.2). Taxonomy (NCBI): domain Eukaryota; kingdom Metazoa; phylum Chordata; class Mammalia; order Artiodactyla; family Lipotidae; genus Lipotes; species Lipotes vexillifer. The sequence continues at coordinate 174,666 of NW_006787716.1, read as the reverse complement.
CATTTTCAAAAGGTTGTATATATGTGGCTGTGGAGGAGGAAGTAAGGGTAGAAATCTGAAAAAACACACCAATGGAAAATAGAAGATATAATGTCTTGCTTTTCATATGGCCAAACCAAAGAGAGGAAACATGTCAATGAGAAGGGGAAGTTACTTCACTCATTGAATGGGAAATAGTTCATTCTGTAGCTATTAATATTTTACAGCTTATTAATGACCAAAATTCTTAAAAAGTTATTTCTTTCTCTCAGTGATGAGGACTGAAAACTGGGTCTGAAAGAGATCATGTCTCCTCAGTGATTACCAGATCGTGAGGGTGTTGAGAAGAGTTCCAGCCATTATTTTGTCTCATCATCTCTTAGTTTATCAAGTTGGATTATATCCATTTTATTCAGTAATACCTGTAGTATCATGACTTGGCCACTTCCTTCTTTTCTGAGATTATATCCTGCTCTCCTCATGCTCAAGCTCTAATCACACAGATCTTTCAGCTTCTTTCCCATCTTAGGAAGTTTGCATGCACTTTTAGATCTAACTACAGCATTCTTTTATGCTTCCCTTCTGCCTGGCTAACTCTTACTCAACTCTTAGGTCTTTACTTTAGTGTCATTTCCTTGAGGAAGGTTTTCCTGAGCCCCCATTCCTCTCTGACTAGGTTTCCTGTCCTGTAGAGATATAGCTTACCCCACAGTAGCCCACACTTACCCTATATAGCTCTTACAAGTTATTAACTTAATTCACTGTTTAGTGTCTGTCTTTTTCATTCACTGTGATGTCCAGGAGGGAAGAAAACATATCTGTGTTGCTACCAGCACCTACCAATCCCTAGGATATAGTAGATGCTCAATAAGTAATTATTCAATAAATGAATGGTATCTGTGCCTAAAGTTAATGTCACAATTGTGAGTGGGGCATAGTTCTCTAGATTTCAAAAGTCATATTCTTTGCATTGTAGGACACCATTGCATGCCTGTTACCTGGCAATGACTTTCTACCTTAGTGGGAACAAAAAGTGGTTTGCAGTCATTAAAAATGATAAGTGAAGCAGGGACCAAGTAAATGTAAGGAAAGAGGCAGAAGAGAAATAAATCAAAATGTTGGGAAAGTAAAGGGATATGAAACTTGTTAGGGGTGAAGCAGGTAGTTAATGAGAAGGAAATGAGCAAATTACTAAAAGCAACCACAGTCCAATTGGTATTTCCAGATCAGGCCCTTGGGCCAGAAAAGTGTTGCTTTGGTGGAAAGGTCATTGTAATATATTCACAAGTCCTATTATGGACTAAGTCAAGTCACATGACCTCTTTGTCCTCAGTTTCCAATTTTGTAAATGGAGCATTAGATTACACAAACTCTGAAATCTCCATCTGGAGACTCGGAATTTATTATCTGAATGGTATTGCAACATCACAGAGGACTAGATTTCAAGGCCCTGATCTAGGAATAAGGAGCCTTGGGGATTGCTTCTTTTCCCAAGTGCCCATGTTTTCATGATCTCTCCCATTCCTCATTACGCATGTTTCATAGCCACGGATTCATTTCTTTTTTTTTTTTTTTTTTT
>NW_006787716.1:172607-173051 GCF_000442215.2 Lipotes vexillifer | reverse complement strand
TACAGGCTCCGGACGCGCAGGCTCAACGGCCATGGCTCACGGGCCCAGCCGCTCCGCGGCATGTGGGATCCTCCCGGACCAGGGCATGAACCCGTGTCCCCTGCGTCGGCAGGCGGACTCTCACCTACTGCGCCGCCAGGGAAGCCCCACGGATTCATTTCTTAATCCTAGCTGGACCAGTGGTATTCAAACGGTCAGTACCTGTACATGGGGGTTACTTAGGAATCTTGTTTAAAAGCAGATTCCTGGGTCTTTTGAATAATATGATTGAGAACTCTGATATGGGTCCCATGAATCAGAACATTTTTACACTCTCTGGTGACACTAAGACAGCAGCTATCTTATGGGTCAGCATTTGGGAAATACTGGCTTTTTTTCTTTGGTTGCTCTGTATTATCAAAGAATATTTGAATCGGTTTAACTCTGCCCTTATAAGGAAAGGTT
>NW_006787716.1:168810-172597 GCF_000442215.2 Lipotes vexillifer | reverse complement strand
GCAGGAAAAGTGTATTGGATTGTATCTAGGAAGTATTCTCATTCAGTAGGCCAAAATAGGATGACTGGTTTCTACCTTTATGCTTCAGTGGTACAGTGGGCCTGGGTGACACTGAAGAAATTAATACTGAACCCTCTTATGCACTAGTTATTTATAGAAATGCAGGCTTCAACTAAATTATCCTGGCTTATTCCTAATTTGAGGTCCATCTAGCTTCTCAGTCTACCCTCTTTCCCACCCCTTATGTTTGGCTACGGCATTTGTGGAAGTGTTTGTCTTTATTTCTTGTCATGTTACTGTTTGTTATTAAACAGTGACTGCATTTGCCCCCAGACATGACTGTGCTTTAATGGTGGGTGATGTGATTGTCTATATAAATTGTTAAGGCACTTAAATACTTCTGGAGAAACGTGTCTATATTAAATGGAAGCCATTATCATTGTGCTTAAATTGGAATTTCAAGTTTGAGTTTGAGGTCTTGGGATGGAACGCACTTCTGATTGCAGGGGAATCAACATTTCATATCATCAGTGAATTAACTCACTCAAGTTAAGGCACTGATTCTGAACATTGCTCTCTTAAGTATCGAAATATCCGACCAGTGGTGAAGGCAGGGAGGCAGGAACACATATGCAGACAGATAAGAAAATAGAATATGGAGTTCCACTAAGTTGACTTGTGATGCCAGGTGTGATCATACAAAGACCTCAGTGGGTCAGCCAGAGTTATATTATTGTCTTCTCTAGAGGTGCTAAAATAAATACCAAACTGGACTGCTCAGAACTCATAAATAGGAAATGCAAGATCTCTACATTTTTTCAGAAGGAGCACATTTTGTTCTTATTCAATAAAACATTTCCCCACAACTTCTGTTTGTACTTTGCTACCAGGTTAGCCCCCCCCGCAGTGAACAGAAACTCCTCTTTCACTACAATTCTTTATCCAGCCCATCCTCCTTGTTATAAGTCAAATATGCAAGGCATAACCCCTTCTCAGGGGACTTCTTGTCTCCCCTGCCTAAAGTCTCTTCCCCCAGGTAGGATGACTCAATCCAACTCCTCCTTGAGGTCCTTGACCAGTTGCCAAGGGAGCTTCCCCCTAACCAATTAAAATGCACTCTCGGGCCTCCCTGGTGGCGCAGTGGTTGAGAGTCCGCCTGCCGATGCAGGGGATACGGGTTCGTGGCCCGGTCCGGGAGGATCCCACATGCCGCGGAGCGGCTGGGCCCGTGAGCCATGGGCGCTGAGCTTGCGCATCCGGCAACGGGAAAGGCCACGACAGAGAGAGGCCCACATATCGCAAAAAAAAAAAAAAAAAATGCACTCTCATTGCCCATTCCTGGCATCCCCCAAGCCCTTTCTTCACTTATTTGACCTTCATAGCATTCATCACTATTAGACATAATATAAACATTACCTATTTATTGATTTATTATCAGTTTCCTCCCTGAAGCATAAGAACAGGGATTTGGGCCTGTATTCATTCACTCCTATATGTTCAATATCTGGAATCATTCCTGATGGTAGTCATTCAATACATTTGCCGAATGAATGGATGCATGACTGATGAATCAGCCAGTATGCTAAACCAAACTTCATGCAAGTAATTGACAGGAACTTACCAGAAATGAGAGAAAAGAACCCGCTTAATTGACCTTAACTTTAATTGAATTTTCATTTTAACTTAAAGATACTTATATTCATATAGTTCTTCTTTATTGTCTTCTTGTAAAGTCCTAGGAAAAGGTCCTTGTAGGCTTAGATAATTCCAGTATGTTGGCCTCAAGATATCACTTGGGTCTTCTACAAGTCTGCTTCTGAAATTACCTAGATTAAAAAAAAAAAAAAAAAGGGGAGGAAACTCTACATTTTTTCAGAAGGAGCACATTTTGTTCTTATTCAATAAAACATTTCCCCACAACTTCTGTTTGTACTTTGCTACCAGGTTAGCCCCCCCCGCAGTGAACAGAAACTCCTCTTTCACTACAATTCTTTATCCAGCCCATCCTCCTTGTTATAAGTCAAATATGCAAGGCATAACCCCTTCTCAGGGGACTTCTTGTCTCCCCTGCCTAAAGTCTCTTCCCCCAGGTAGGATGACTCAATCCAACTCCTCCTTGAGGTCCTTGACCAGTTGCCAAGGGAGCTTCCCCCTAACCAATTAAAATGCACTCTCGGGCCTCCCTGGTGGCGCAGTGGTTGAGAGTCCGCCTGCCGATGCAGGGGATACGGGTTCGTGGCCCGGTCCGGGAGGATCCCACATGCCGCGGAGCGGCTGGGCCCGTGAGCCATGGGCGCTGAGCTTGCGCATCCGGCAACGGGAAAGGCCACGACAGAGAGAGGCCCACATATCGCAAAAAAAAAAAAAAAAAATGCACTCTCATTGCCCATTCCTGGCATCCCCCAAGCCCTTTCTTCACTTATTTGACCTTCATAGCATTCATCACTATTAGACATAATATAAACATTACCTATTTATTGATTTATTATCAGTTTCCTCCCTGAAGCATAAGAACAGGGATTTGGGCCTGTATTCATTCACTCCTATATGTTCAATATCTGGAATCATTCCTGATGGTAGTCATTCAATACATTTGCCGAATGAATGGATGCATGACTGATGAATCAGCCAGTATGCTAAACCAAACTTCATGCAAGTAATTGACAGGAACTTACCAGAAATGAGAGAAAAGAACCCGCTTAATTGACCTTAACTTTAATTGAATTTTCATTTTAACTTAAAGATACTTATATTCATATAGTTCTTCTTTATTGTCTTCTTGTAAAGTCCTAGGAAAAGGTCCTTGTAGGCTTAGATAATTCCAGTATGTTGGCCTCAAGATATCACTTGGGTCTTCTACAAGTCTGCTTCTGAAATTTCCTAGATTAAAAAAAAAAAAAAAAAGGGTAGGAAATGTTATTTATTTATTCCAAAATAATTAATAAATTTCCATTTTGTGTCAGTCTATAAGAATACAATGGAATCCAGGTCTGCACAGAAAGTCCCTGCTATTGTGACTTTAACTTTTAGTTGAGTAAGATTGGACAATTAAACAAGCAGTAAAATGTGAAAATTCTAGGATATGCTATGAGGGAATAAGTAAGAGATGTTGCAGGAATCACACATCTTTTACGAATATCAGATAGAAGAATGGTGGCTGGGAGCAGGACCTCAGGTATCCATCATGGGAATAGAAAAGAAAGGGTGGGGGGCAGATTCAAAATATATTTGGACAGTAGGACCAACAGAATTTGGTGACTGATAAGATATAAGGATATGAAATAAGAAGAAAGACATTAATGAGATTCTCAAGTTTCTGGCTTGTATAACTGCGTGAACTCAGCAGGATACAGAACCTTGAAGAGAGAATAGAGGCTTTAGGACTATGAGAGAGAATTAGTTCAGTTTTAGATATGTTGGGTTTGAGAGGCCCGTCCAAAATCCAAGTCTAGGTGTAGGTAGACAGTTGTTTAAAATCGGAGCTCAAGAGAAGGTCTAAGCCCAGGATACATAGATCTGGGAAGCATTAGGATAGAGATAATAATTTAAGTCGTTGTTGATGCGAATCACCCTGGGAGTGTGCATTCTATGACAAAAATCAGTTGGGCATATCAGAGAATAGCCTTACTTAGTTGGTATAAAAAATGCATTATGGGCTTCCCTGGTGGTGCAGTGGTTGAGAGTCCGCCTGCCGATGCAGGGGACACGGGTTCATGCCCCGGTCCGGGAAGATGCCACATGCTGCGGAGTGGCTGGGCCCGTGAGCCATGGCCGCTGAGCCTGCGCG
>NW_006787716.1:153419-168800 GCF_000442215.2 Lipotes vexillifer | reverse complement strand
AAAAAAAAAAAAAAAAAAAAAAGCATTGTGAGGGAAAACAGTATGACACAGTTTTGAAAAACAAAGGAGAAAAAATTACCCAAAGCAAATCTGATTCCAGGCAACCACCGTGCATTGGAGAGTCCGGAACAGTAAGAGCAATACCTACACATTGATTGATTTACTATTCTTCTTATACCAGTAACTAGACCAGTTATAAGAGAAATTATATATTCAAAAAACTTAATGATCTACTACTTTTAGCTCTGTAACTTCTACAAGAGAGTGTGTTTGCATTTTTATTTTATTCTGTCACTTGAATCAGTAGCCAGGAAATAAAGTCTAGAATTTTAACTGGAGATAAATTATTATTCCCATTTATTTATTTTGAAGGGACCTTAAGTGACAAGCTTATCCATATTGCAAAGCTCATACACAAATTACTTGATAAGCTCAGTCCACAAAATGAGCTCAATTATGATGTTGCTATTATGATGTTTATTTGCCTGTTCTTTCAGAATCACTTTGTGTGTGTGTCCCTACCATAGACACAGCAAAATAGTTAACGTGATTTTGTTTGTCATCTGTTGTAGAATAGATAATATTGACACGATGCTCAGGTATCCTATAGTTTAAAATTAATGGCCATTTATCATAACACGTAATTTATGTGCATTTGCACATGCAAAGGGTTATGATAGCAGAGGAATATTTATCTCAAAAATTATGACTTTTAAAATTTGAACATTTTCTGAGAATAGACTGTCCTTATGTTACTCGTTTATATTGGTTTGGCTCATTTCGTGAGACTGTCGAAAAGTCCTGTGGCATGGCTATTAAATAAAAATAAACATTCAACCTTAGGCCATGCACTGAAGTTGGAGAGACACTAGTTCTGTCTTGAGAAAGCAGGAAGCTCTTTACTTCAAAGTGATTTCCAACTTGGGTTTTGAAGGATGAGTGTGAGCTACCTAGACAGACAAAGTAGCACAATCATTTCAGGTAGAAACTTAAGGTAAAATGCAGCATGTGCAAAAGATCTAGAATCACATATGGTTGATCCATTTTAAGGATTACAAAGCATCATTTAATGAGGCTGATGGGTAGAGTAAACCTAGAAGAGCTCGAACTGATGAGGCTGGCATTGTTAATGTTCACCAAATTTCAGGTTAGCTTTCATGTAAAATTAAATTAATCTCCTCCCTCCAGAGATGGGATTGTGGAATTGGTAGTTTTGAAACCCATAACTTTCACATTTCAAATAGATCCTGTTCTCTAGTCCAGAAAGAGCTGTGAGTCAGTCCTGTACAGTCATCGCACAGTAAAGCCGAACCTTCGTTATGATTCCAAATTAGTTTACATTTTCAGTGTTCCTCATAGAAGGAGCTGATTTTCCCAGTTGGCCTCACAAGATCATTTAAAATCAATTCAAAATGGTGCCCAGGAGACTCTTCTACTTAGAAGAGTTTTAGAAACCACATGTGTTTCACACATATCAGAGAGTAGAATGCTTTCTAAGAAAACCCGCTGGAACTGCATCCCAGATGTCTAGCTTCTGCCACTAACTAGCTGAGGGAACCTGGGTGTCTGGACCCAAGTCAGTATTTCGGCTTCAGTCTCTTTATTTATAAAATGGGGAAGTTCAAAGAAACAATTTCCGGGGCCCCTTCAGCTTCTGTATTATGCAATTTTATGATTTTACTTTCCTGAACATTCTTAATTCTCTTGGACTGATAGAAACACACAGTCATAGAAACTATTTGTATATTGAATCAATCACCTTTCAGTCCATATCTTGTGTGAGGTTCGAGGAATGTAATACAAGGAAAAAGAAACAGAATTAGTCCTTATAGGCATGAAGCTTACATCCTGATTGGAGGAGGAGAGGGGTTTTAATGAGATGATAAACACAGAAATAATCTGTGGATGAAAAACAAATGGGGTAGGAGCTGGGAAAGAATAAAACCTCCAGGGACTATGTGAGCACACAATGGGAAGGGTCTGTCTGATATTGTTGACACGGGGACCCAGCACCCAAGGCCCTGAGCCTTGTCAAGGAGGGTCTCTCTGCAGAAGTGACTTTTGAAGGAAAGAGATGGGCTTGAACCTTCTCAGGATGGCTTTGTGATTGTGGTCAGTCCTGGGGAATCAGCAACTGCCTCAGGAGCATATGGCCTTGCGATCTATAAAGGTCAGGAAAGCAAATTACGGGCCATGTTTTATGGGTTTACTAGAGTTGCATGTACAATTCAAGATATGATAGAAATTTAATTTCGGATCATGAAAATTGATTTGATGGCATTCAGACTTTTTGATTAAGAACATGAATGCAAAATCGCATATTTTGTAACTTGGCACATTGAGTATTTCTCCAAATTATGTTTCCAGATAGCGAGTCAGGCTGTGCACCAGGTCCCCACTCCTTTATTAACACCAGGCTAATCTGAGTCATCTCAGAATAGCTGTACTTGTTCATGTCTTGTTTCTGGTGTTGCTGTTTTGGCATCTACCTCTGCCTCTGTGTGGCAGGTCTGGATGAGCTGTAGGTAGTAAAAGGGCAGCTTATCGTACCTCAGGGGAGTGTTGGTCGGAATTGGACATAATGGAGTGCCCAGGAGCTGGCCTGGTGGTCATTCAGTGGTTTTCTTAGTGACATAAATGAGAACAGGAAGGCAGCACCTCGGTGGCCTTTCAGCCTACCTGTGATAATCAAGTCCAGAAGCATCTAGACTAGATCACCTGATAACTGTAATTAAGTAAACCTGCCCGCTTAAGTTTTAATAAAAACTATTTTCTTGCAATTTCATTTAGAATTTTTTACTGTGTAGGGTTTGACTTGCTTGAGGGTATGCAAATTAAAAAATCTAGTGTATGAATGGATTTAGAAATTAAACCCCAAATCTGAGACTTGCTGTCAATTAAGGAGTCAGGAGTGTATGTGATATTTGAAGCTACGAGCATGGTTGAGATCACCCAGGTAAAGTATAAAGTGTATTCTTTATCATATTCTTCTTTTTCAGAAATGATCCCACTTTTGGGTAGGTGTATCTATTTTTCATGGGACAGAATTACCTCATACTATAGTAAGAGAAAAATGTCTTCTATCTGTCTGACCATTTATGAATGAACTGAGAGGAATGTTCTCAGGTCTAATCTAGTGATTTATTTTCCATTAAATACCAAATCATGATTTTCCTAGATTCATTTTAAGATGGAATTGAAATGAAGACATTGAGGTGTGTACTATTTACTTACTTTTGTCACATAAAAAGTAATAAAACTTACTACTTTTCAATTGCTGAGTCTCTGCAGCAATGATCTTGTCCTATTTATTGCTGTAACTTCAGTGCTTTCAGTGTTGAATAGAATTTATTTTTAATTTTAAAAAATCATGCCAAAGGATTTTTTCACCATGGTATATAATAGAGCAAATTGAATTATAGTTAATAAAATATTATACAGCCAAATATTCTCACTAGAGAGTCTGCCTCATTTTTACAATATAATCCCTTCATATTTACTTTTGTTCTGCATTCCTGTGCAACATATGTTATAGACTTGCCCTGTGGGGCAGCTATGTGATTGGGTGATTGGATTATAGTATTTTAGGATACCAGTGGGCTCCTATGGATTGGTGTGCAATTACATGTGGATGAACTAAATGAACTAGTCATGGGATATAACTTTGAAGAAAAGGCAGACTCAGTAGCAATGATCTAGGCTGTGTTTTAATTTGAGGCTCTTTTTTTTAATTGCTTGCCCTCAGTGCTGGAAAGATGTTAAGGAATTAAGGAGAAATGGCATAAGGGATACATTGAAACATTTTATATTTTCTTAATCTGGAGATGTTATGAGAATATTTATAAGCAAGGCTTGGAGAAATTTTGAGAAAGGTTTAAGAACTTTAAGACGACCTAGATTTGAGTTTTAACTTTGATTCTTACACTCTGTGTAACTCTGAGCAAGTTACTTAATATCTCAAAGTGCATTTTCTTATTTGTAAAATAGAGATAATAAAACTCCTTCATAATGTCCTCATGAGGATGAATGATCATGTATGTAAAATACCAGCATAGAGCATTGTTATATTGAACGGGTACGTCTGGCTCCACTGGTACTTTGCTCCAACAGTGATCTGGGATTTGTAGTGATGAAAGAAGTGATTTAACTTTTATGATAGCCATTGACCTTTTGGCCTACACTGAGATTTTTCTGCTTTAGACAACTGCTAGAGGGCATTTCTGCCAGTGGTTTTACCATGAACTACCCCACTGAACGGTAGCCAATTGAAAATAAATCTTAGTGATTTTCTTAGGCATTTCAGTTCTGAAACGAAACAAGTTAGATGTATAATTGAACATTCCCTCAATCTTCTAAGCATGTTACATTTGGATTCACGTATTTCTGGATCAAATGGCAGCCAATTGCAAGGGCCTATCCTATCTTCACTTTACGTTTGGTTGATGATGATTCCCAAAATCAAAGTTATAATGAAGTTGATCTTGGAGATTAGAAACAATTCTTAGATGGCAACTTGACTCTTATAAAAAACTGAGAGTGTCTACTGCATAAATTCTGCTATACACTTACAGATGGAGAAAGGTAGCTTAACTTAATGATGGAGATCCTAGATTTTGGAAGCAAGCATCTTGGGTCACTTCTGGATTTTACTGTTCATCAGATGTAGTAAGCTGTTAGCCAAGTTACTTAAACTCTGTGTGTTTTTGATATCTTTTCTTTTAATATAGGATTGCATAGATTAAATTAGCTAAACTATGTGGAGATCTTAGAACAGTACCTGTCATCTAGGTGGTCAGTAAATGCTAGCAATATAAGCATGTTGTCCTCAGACTGTCAAACAACCACAGAACCACCATGCTGGCCTGATGTCTGTGTCCCTTGGGGCCATTGTCCTAACCACTCACTCTCTTGATTTGCATTTTTAACAGGTAGTATCTGGTATGTACACTCATAGCTGAGGAATAATCTCTGTTGATTAGCCAGTCAAATTACTTGAAACACCTCTCCAGATCCCATTCAGTACATAATTAGCGTTTATTTCAATTTTGCTATCCATTATGCAAATTTGTTGCAGGCGTGCATCACAACTGGGTAGTATGTGGCTCGTGATTTTTTTATTGGCGGTCATTGAGATGAGAGATGGGCAGGTAGTAGGAAGCTTCTGCCTAGCTTAATTTGGTGACACTATTCTGTTTTATTATTAGTTTTATTATTAGTTTTATTATTACTGTTAATTAGATGTGAGTGTCAGAAAAGTGTTTCCAGTTGTGGAACTGATTAAGTGATGGAGCATTTCCCCACAGTTGATTTGCTTAAGCCAGACTGAGCAAAGCATGGAGTCAACACATCCCAGGGAGGAGGGGTATGAATTAGGTGATAGAGTAAATGTTTTCCATTTCCTGCTACATTATTTGGTAAGGCAATGTGCAGATCCACTGGCACTGGAGGCGACCTGTGTTCTCCGGGCAAATAAATGAGATGTTCAGGTGCATCATCACAGTCATTGTCCAAAAGGGAAAGCACCGTCAGCAGCTACCACCTGCTCAGAGGAATCAGCAGAAAAATTAACCTTCTGTGTTGGGTTGTAGTGCTGGGAAAGGGTTTTGTTTTCAACCCAAGCATGCCAACAACTTTTTGCACTTGGCTATTTGAAAGATCTAGTAAAATTTGGGTGACATAAAGTGACATTGCTATTGATGTGTTTTAGTTACATATTTTGTTCCAGAAAAAAATGTGTGTCATCTATCTATCTATCTCTCCATCCATCTATCTATCAAAGCAAAATGTACCTCATTGGTTTTGCTGTGTCCATCCATATAGTAATAAAAGTGATGACATTGTAGTAAAATATACCAGGCTCTGAATTCAATTTCTAGTAAGCAATTGATAAATTTTGGGCATGATATTTAACCACTCTAAGCTTCAGTATTTTAGGGGTTGTGGTGGTATGGGTAATATTGGGCATCACATGGCATTGTTAAGGGTGAATTGCAGTTGTGTCTGTTAAATGCCTGGCGTAAGGGAAGTGTCATACATATGTTGGTTTGCCTTCATTTCTCTGACATAACATGGACCATATTCAATCAACTCAACTTGACAGATATTATCTCCCCAGAACTGTGCTAGATTCTAGGAAAACAGTAACAGAGAAGACAGACGTAACTCCAGTCCTGTTTGGCTCACAAATTACTACGAAGACACAAAGATGAAAGGAAAACATGCTGGGTGGGCCTATAGCAAGGGGACTGGGGGCCCAGTGTTCAGGGATAGCCTCCTTGAAGTATTTTCAAGGGGAGTTAGGAGAAAGAGCGGTGGGGCTCAGAAAAGAGAGCATTTCTAGCAGAAGGAACAAATTATAGGCACCTTTGAGTAAGTGAGTTTACTGAAAATAAAAATCTAATTTTTTTTTTTTTTTTTTTTTTTTTTTTCCTTGCGTTATGCGGGCCTCTCACTGTTGTTTTATTTTTTTTTTTTTTTGCGATATGTGGGCCTCTCACTGTCGTGGCCCCTCCCGTTGCCGGATGCGCAAGCTCAGCGGCCATGGCCCACGGGCCCCGCCGCTCCGCGGCACGTGGGATCCTCCCGGACCGGGGCACGAACCCGCATCCCCTGCACCGGCAGGCGGACTCTCAACCACTGCGCCACCAGGGAGGCCCAAAAAATCTAATTTTTATTTTATGGAAGCATACCCACCCACCAATGACAATTCCATGTGCGTTGTGCTGGACACTATAGCATGAAGTTTAAAGGTATGATTACAAGTGATTCTGTGGCCAAGGTATGTATGTTGTATTAAGCAGTAACTTGGCATGATACATAAACTAAGTATTTTCACCAGGCACTTGCTCTTTCTAAGGAACAGTGATGCAGTCTACTCTAGGGACTAGGAGAAACATAGTTAAACATGTGTGGCTTTCCCATCAGGCTTTGAGGACCAAATAGATTTAGTAAGTACTTTCTGTGTTCCAGGTTCTGTGCTAAACACTTTATATGCAACATCTCATTTCACTCCAAGAGGTAAGGACTATTATTTTGCTGATCTTTGGATAAATAAATGGACACTTAAAGTCCATATATCATTTGTCCAAGGTGACAAAGCTGGAACTGGATACAAAGCAAGAGAAACTTTGGAAGCTTCATTAGTAGCCATCAAGCTATTCCAAACTACCAGACATCCATTCTCCTCCAAGTTTGAGCTAAACTGAGCTGTATTAAATATGGCAGGAAGGAAAGGACCGTCATTTGGTTTCCATAGAAATTCCGGGTAACCCATGGGGCAGAGCCTGGGCAGTGGAGCAAGGAATTCAGAAGCTGCCTGACATGGTACAAGTTACTGAAACTCTCTGAGCCTCAGGTTCTTTTGAAATGGCAACATTAATAATGTTTGCCCTCATCTGTAAGTTGTGAGGATGAAATAAGATGTATTGTGTGTAACATGTTGAGGGCATTACTTGGCACAAAGGAAGTGTCACTTCCCAGATCTAGCCCAAAACTCTGTGAGATCCTCCACAGAACAACATCCCTGAATCATTAATACACCATGGGAATTGTTGAGGGGATTATAGGGGAGGAAAACTTTTCCTTTATCCCTTCTGGGTTTTGTGGCTGGCATAATCATTAAATTGACATAGGACAGATTGATTAGAGAAGAATACATTTCAATTTCATATACACAGGAGCTCATAGAGGTCCGATACTCAAGAGTGACCAAAGCAGGCAGTTTTCATACCTTTTAGACAAACCGTAAGTTTGTGAGGAATTTATGTGAGGACAAGACAAAGAAATTTGGGCTTGGGGTAGTAAATTAGTAAAGAAGTAACAGGTTTGTTGACATAGCCTTCTCAGCCTTGAATTCCCTGTCTCTGGTGATGTCTCTCTACTGCCTGGTACAGGGAGAGTACCTTTAACATGGGAGACTGATTTTCTGTTTTCAAGGGGACAGAGGAGGGTCAGAGTGTCCTTTTCGTACCAACTCCTTCTTAAGTAAATTTCATTCAAAATAATCAATATGCTGAAGTGGCATATTTGGGGGCAGCCTCTCCTGAACCCCATCAGGGTTCAGTAAATAATATCCCTCTTCCCCGCCTGGGTTCTAGACTAATTGGGAAATAAGTCAAAAGTAATAGAAAATACTAAGGCCTGTGGAGGAATCATGTCTTCACTGGTGGTAAAGACAAGATTAGGGAGCATATCTTAGCCTGAGAGCCCAATAGGTGGTGTTAACCCAACCCCACATTGGATAGACTTATCGTGCAGTTAAAGACATCGCTGGCTGGGGAAGCTGACCACATGGAGGGGCAGAGGAACGCCTGCTCCCAAAGGGAAAAGACTGAATATTTTATTCTTCCCCAGTCTAACAATCATGTAAGTCTCCTGTCTCACGAGATGCAGAGTAGACAAAGGTGGGGTGGGGGTCACGAGAAGCCAAGGATATTACCCTGACTTTCTATCGTGTAGTATCAGGAGCAGGGCATTAATGTCTCCTTGGTGAGACCACCATTGGTGAGAGCCCTGCAGCCTCCAACGCTGAGACTTAAATGACCTTTGCAGATTCCTGTGCAGATTCCTCCCTGACAGGTCTGGGCTCTGGCCTGGAAACAGGTGTTGGGACTTCACACATTTTTCTGATCCTGTCCTGGCAGCATGCTGACTCCCTAACAAGGGACATCTGTGGTGGTAACACTCAGGGTCTCAGTTCCAGGAAGAACCTATGTCAACCCCTGGTGAAGACCCTGGCCTCAAGCTCTGTTATCTTGAGTCCCTTCATTCTTTTGGTCCCGGGCTGACCCACCAGGGGTATGTTTGGCTCTTGGTCTGCCCTGTGGTTTCTTGTCACATGAGCCTCTGACTTCTAACCTCTGACCTCAGATCCAAGTGCAGCTGGCTGCTGGCTCAGTGACCAAGTCCCTGAGATGGCAGCCAAAGGCATAGGCATCCTGTACTGGTTGCCCCTCTTCCCTCCATGGACATTTTCCTCACTAAGGGGAAAGCTGTGGGCTGCTGGGCTGTCCCACACCGGCCCCTCTGTCTCTTCTTGATCAGGAACCGCCTGCAGGCATGACGCACAGGCCACTTCAGTCTGGCCCCTGACGGGGCTACCTGGCCACCTAGGAGGACAGGCACCCACACTGAGAGAGAAGAGCTCCGTTCTGTGGGCTGAGTGGCCGCCAGCAGCCATGGTAGGGAGTGGCTACACCCCACACAAATCACACAGGAGGCCTCAGGTACATGCAGTGTCTGATCAAAGCTCAGGCTGACGGTGACCCAAGGGTCAGCAGAAGTGGGTTTGGGGACAGAGGACTGACCACGGTCTGCTGTCCTCACAGACTAACAGGGTGAAAGGTGGTGTTTGATGCTAATGAGTTCTCTGACACTCAGGCAGCCCTGCTGGGTTGAAAACCTAAGACATCATTACTCTAAATTAGCAATTCCCTCTGCCACAGTGGAAAGACACTGGTTATTTTCTTACACTCACATAAGATGTACTGTATTAGACTCCACACAAATCAGGCATTTTGGGCACAGCTAGCAATGCAATGTAAAATCAGTTTTTTGGCACAGCATTTCAAAAATGTTAACTTTCATAGTAAGGATTTTTCGTAGGTGACCCCAAATGTTCATGGCCATGATTTTAACTGAAAGGTGTCTTACACCTGTTGGTTTCACTGACATGCCCATAAGAATCCTGTGAAGACAGAAAAGGTATTTAATACCACTGTACATTTAAGAGTAGATAAGGGTCTCATTAAGCATCCAGATGTAACAGTATACACCTCAGAGAATCTTACCTAACGTGTGAATATGAGTATTATGATATTTTTCAAAGTTCTACTAGTAACCTGTTCTGTTGGTTATAACAGTACTCAGGGAGACAAAAATAAGCAGGAGGCAGTCTCATTAAATCAGTTTAGCAAAGTTCTTTGCTATAAGATTTCTCAGTCTTTACTATGTTAATGTTTGAATGTTATATTTAATGTAAAAATTATGAAACACATGGTATAATTTTGCTCTGCTGCAAAAAATGGACTACTGCTCCATTTAGATGACCCAGAGCATATGGAAACAATATGTTTAAAACTGAAATCATCAATTCTCCCTTCTCCTTGCAAGCAAGTTCCAGGATGCTTTTACTTCCTCCATCCCAATTAATGGAAGCAGCAAGTAGGTGTTTTGCAAGGATAACACCTGAGTCACCTTCAGCTCAGCTTTGCCATCTTCTCTCCCCTGTTCATTTGGTTGGCCACCGTGTTGTATTGATTCTTCCTCAAAAAGGGAACAGTTTTTTTTTTTAGTAAATAAAATGCCCTTTTCTTTGATTCAGGCCCTTAATATCTCTCTTTACTACTAGAATTTCCTTCTCTGTGTTCCCATAGCAATTTATACAAATGTCTATTATAGCTCTTAGCAAATTGTTTGATAGTCGTTTGAGTGTTTGTATCCTCTGCAAGACAGTGAATTCTGAGAGGGAAAATATTATGTATCATTATTTTTTATTTATTCTTACCATAGAGTCAGCCACCTGCACTATACTTAACAATGTTCGTTAAATAGCTGAATAAAGCCAGGCATCCCATTAACCTCTTTTCAAGCCTTTTAAGACTAATTGGAGAAAAACGAGTGAATCACCAGTTGGATGTGTGGCTGTTGTTCATTAGACAGGCAACCCAGATGCAGAATAGAAATTCTTAGTTCAGACTGCTAAAATGTTAATAAATGGGTAAAAAGCTGTACTGGGAAAACATATACAAAAATCTTTACTCCAATATAGTTTATATTTTCGTTTATATTTTGAAGACTGCGATTATAAACGTCTTCCAACAGAAGCACATAGAGGAAAATTTGAAAGTTCTAGCCATACATTAATGAAAAGAGAAAATTCCAGAAAATATCCACACAGTATGATTCTATTTATATAAAACAAGTGTGCACATACACAGAGACACAAATGCAAAGTAAAAAGATGAGAAATGTATATAAAAAGTGGTTACATCCAGGTAGACGAAGGGAATCAAGAGGGTTAGGGAGGCAGTGAAAAGAGACTTCTAGGCCAAGCTTCTGTTTCTCCAGATTTTTCTCCGACCCTTAGCACTCTGGAACAATGGTTTTGTCCCCTTCTTCAACTCCCTCATTTGCTTATGGGCCTTGCCCGTTCTGCCATCCAGCACAGCTCTTGAGCTTTTTATTGCAACAATCTTTCTTCTAAGTCCAATATTTCTTTTTCTTTTTAAAAAATGTCCATGCAAGCCAGTTCTTCTCTAATGGATAGGATCAGGTTCTTAAGTATCTCAGAATATAATTTTAGCTCTTTCAAAGAGTTCTGTTTGCTCCATGAAGTCTGAGGGCTTGCAGATCATGTTTTTCCTGTGCACTGAGTTCGATCGTTTTCATTGTGGTATTATTCAAGGGTTTGATAATTCTAGATTACCTCCTCATCTTTCGATTGGAAAATAACTGTTCTCTGATGCTAATGAACTGATTTGCCTCTGAAAGTGTTTGATGGCCTGAATGTGGAAGGGAGGAACAAGGATAGCTTTCATTCTGGGTGTGAGAGTCCCTTTTTATTTACATTTCCTTCTCCCGGCACACTCCCTGCTCTATACTGGGGCCAAGGTGTCAGCTGCCCCATCTTTGCATACCTTTCAGAAGGATCTCAAAATTCCTAACAAACCTTCCAGGTTTCTAAATGATGAGCTATAGCCTGACAGCTAAGAATGTACGCTTTGGAATCAGGCACACATTGGATCTAAGGGAGAGAATCCTAGATCTTTTGCTTACCAACTGCATCAACTTGAACAAGTTACCAATTTCTTTTTCAGTGCCTCAGCTTCCTTACCTGTGAAATTGGGGAAAAGTAATAGTATCCTTCTCATAGGCTTATTGTGGGAATAAATGCATTAACTCATGTAAACAGTATCTGGCACACAGCAACCACTCACGAAAGGCTAGGTATTGTTATTCCAATCCTCTTAAAAAAAAATGAACAAACAAACTAAAACAAAACAAAGCAAAAAACTCTTCTTTATTTGAAGAGACTTTAGAATCAGTCCTGTTTGCCTGGGCTTGGCTTACTCACTTGGGGCAATTCTCTTTTTTTTTTTTTTAACATCTTTATTGGAGTATGATTGCTTTACAATGGTGTGTTAGTTTCTGCTGTGTAACAAAGTGAATCAGCTATATGTATACTTATATCCCCAGGGGCAATTCTCTTTTAATCTCATGTATTAATTCTCATTTTCTGGATATAGAACAGAGAATGTATGCTTAAAAAATCATATCAAAGCCCAGTGAGGAGATGAATGAAGCAGGGTGCTTATTTTTCCTTCTTGTTGAGATGACGATTTTGCCGGCCCCCTGCTTACGGATGTCATAAACAGAAAGCTTTGCAAGAGACGTAAACTTTTGATACAAGAGTATAGGAGCCCAAAAGTAATTTTTGTGACTTCTGCCAGTAATGGCTTTAAGGAGAGCAAATCCTGCTTAGGAAACAATTGCACGGTTAGGTGCAGTCCTGATGTACATATATTTGTGTTTAATGAATTTGATATGGCTCTTCTTTGCTGTATCCACGCAGCCTTCATGATCTGTCTCCCTCATTTCTCTAATATCCTTTTATTCTGCAGTCCCCCTCTCTTCCTCCAGTTCAATCAAACTGGCCTCCTAGCTGATCTGTTAACCTGTTGGGTATCCTTCCTTTATAAGGTTTTTGCTTTTTCTCTATTCCTGCCTGGAGCACACCCCCCAATACCTGATTAGCTAATTACCCTGCCTCTTCCAAGCCTTGACTCAAATCTCACCTTGTCAATAAAGCTCATCTTGATTACCCTCTTTAATACTGCAACTGCTGCCCTTGACTTCTTTCCACTTTCCTTACCACACTTTTGCTTTTTTCAAAAACCTGTCACCTTATAACACTAAATAATTCACTTATTTTTTTGTGTGTGTTTATTGTAACATAAGCTCCACAAATGCAGGACATTTGCTCTGTGTGTTGATGCACTCCTAGTGCCTAAAACAGTACCTGGCCTGCAATAAGTGTTCACAAGATGATCTTTTGCAAATGATTGAATAAACATA
Organism: Lipotes vexillifer; assembly: GCF_000442215.2. Classification (NCBI taxonomy): domain Eukaryota; kingdom Metazoa; phylum Chordata; class Mammalia; order Artiodactyla; family Lipotidae; genus Lipotes; species Lipotes vexillifer. Next base: position 155,726 of record NW_006787716.1, on the reverse strand, counting down.
TAGAATAGTGACCAACTCACTAATGCCAGGTATGAATTTTTTTAAACCTACTTGTGGAAAAAGATAATCAAAATGTTGGCAGTGGTGCCAACGCTACCATCACATTGTGAGATATTAAAGGGACTGAGCCATATTTGTTTATTTCTAATGAGTAAAATATTTATTCCAGATCCAAGCATATTGGCAAGAAAATTAGTGACATATTACAATTAAGGTGGTAGTACTGCCATTTGTGGTCAGTTTCAGGGGGTCATGTTGGGTAATCATGTCCTTCCTCACCTTAAAAATATCAGACCCTCCATCATACAGTTGCAGCGATGCCGCGGCAGACATGCATGTGCTCTGTTCCTTCTATTACTGTGATCTTTTCTAACAAGTCTGTTTATTTTTGCTTTGCGTAGATGGATCTGTGGGTTTTACAAAAAGTCGATTCAGATCATTAAATCCTACACAAGGCTGAATAACAAAACAGAAAAATCTGTCCACAAAATGCTAAAATCCTTCCTCTGACTCAGAACCTTGCTTTTCTCAGTCTTTGAGTCATCACGTGGAAGATGGTTTTATTTGTTTAATTCCAGATTTATGGTGGCTTTTGCCTGAAATGGATGCGTGCAAGGAGGAATAATTTATTGGGTGAGAAAGATCAGGCTTTAATTTGCAAACCCATAAAAGTCTTAAATGGTTTTCTCAACTTAGGAGGAAAGAGTGAGATATTAGTTATATTCTGTATATAATAACCACAAGCAATGCCTAACATAAGAATAGCAAGAGTAGGGAAAGGGGAGAGAGCATTTCTGCAGAGATCTGCTTTAGCTACCTGAAGAGTGGATATGTCCCATGATACACTGCTCCAAAAGCGCTAAGCTGATAAGAACCCATCCTTTGAGGAGGGAAAACAAGGAACCACTTTTTAGGAATGCCATGGAGGGAGGCAAGGGGTTAAGCATCCCCTATACTTGAGTCAGGCAACCCCATCAGTCTTCATCGTCCTCTTTTAATGCCACCATAAGTGAACTGAGTTAAAAACAATATGTTTACTATGCAATGAAGTGTCAAGATAAACGCCATCTCAGTAAACATATAATCTGTGTAGAATTTGTTCCTGATAAGGGAACTTCATGTGGACCCTCCTAGCGTCCTTTCCAGTAAGCTTGCAACTCCTAGGTTCACGGTGAGTAGAACTTCTGGGGCTACGACTGTCTGTGAAGTATACTTGAAGGTACATCCTATAACGGTGTTGGTGGGGATCAATCAAAGAATCCCCTCAAGTTGTGGTTGGCAGGAGTGCAGGAACTAAGTCCCTTTGGCTTGTGTTGCCCCAGAACTAAAGCTCAGAAAGAATGCAAAGTCAGTTTATTTGCAGCACAGAGTCACTCCGTTGGAATTGGCCATCTAGACTTTCTAATACGGTTTCTAACACCATCAAATGAAATGATTGTTGGAACCCTTTTTACCCCCACTTCATTGTCCTCTTCCCAAACTACAGAACCACACTTCTCACCTGCTCTGAGCCCAGCCTGAGGTTCTCAGTAGACCAGCCATTAAATATAATCATACCATTCTACCTAATTGTTTTCTAATTGAAAATTTCAAAAAATTCTTCATGCCAAATCCTTTACATTCTGTTTTTTTTAATTTATTTTTTCTGGACCTTTACAATGACCCTGCCATGGTCCCAATGAACAACTGAAAACATGACCTGCAATTGTATGTCTCACTACATCTTAAGATAATAATGGCCTGCTTCTTTTTTGCCAATAATATAAATTTATTCTGCAATGTATACAGTTTTTAAAATAAATTTTATTTATTTATTTATTTATTTTGGCTGCATTGGGTCTTCGTTGATGCGCGCGGGCTTTCTCTAGCTGCGGTGGGCGGGGGCTACTCTTCATTGCGGGGCGCGGGCTTCTCATTGCGGTGGCTTCTCTTGCTGCGGAGCACGGGCTCCAGACATGGCGGGCTTCAGTAGTTGTGGCATGCGGGCTCTAGAGCGCAGGCTCAGTAGTTGTGGCGCATGGGCTTAGCTGCTGCACGACATGTGGGATCTTCCTGGACCAGGGCTCAAACCCGTGTCCCCTGCATTGGCAGGTGGATTCTTAACCACTGTGCCACCAGGGAAGCCCCCTGTATACAGTTTTGAATGTCTGAAAGTTTACCAGAATTTCATTAATATTGCCTCTTGCAGAGAAAAGAAAGTGTGCATTTTTAATTTGCCTTACACACAAAAAGCTTTTACTCTTTTGGAAAGGCTTTATTCAAAGCCTGATAATTCAATTTAAGTCACCAAATAGTTTCTGAGCACAT
>NW_006787716.1:130615-153409 GCF_000442215.2 Lipotes vexillifer | reverse complement strand
GGGAAAGAGAAGTGAGTGAAAAATTGATCTTCTTCTCAAGGAATGGTAGATTTAAAAATAAATTATAATATAAGATGATAAGGGCCACAGTGGAATTAGGTACAAGGACCAGAGATTATACAGAGGAAGACATAAAAATTGTACCTGATAAAGGAGGATGAAATAGGGAAGCTTTACAGAAAAGTGTTTTCTCTTTCATCCTCAGCATCTAGAACAGTGCCTGATAGACAATAAATACCAGAATTATGAGTAAGTTTTGAAGGCAAGTTAAGGTTTAGTTTTATGGGTGTATTAGTTTCCTATGGCTGCTGTGACAAATTAACACAAACGTGGTAGCTTAAAATAGCAAAGATTTATTCTCTCACAGTTCTGGAGGCCAAACTTCTAAAATCAGTTTGACTGAGCAAGAATTAACCGGTCAACAGGGCTGTGCTGCCTCCAAAGGCTCTAGGGAACAACATGTTCCTTGCCTCTTCCATCTTCTGGTGGCTGCTGGCATTTCTTGACTTGTGGCCACATTATCCTAATCTCTACCTCCGTAATCACATCTTTCTCTTCTTCTTTGTGTATGTCAAAGCTCCCTCCACCCCTCTTTTAAAAGGACACTTGTGATGGTATTTAGGGCCCATACAGCAATCCAGGTTAATCTCATCTCAAGAGCCTTAAGTTAATCACACCTTTTACATTTACATGTAGTAAATGTAAGTTAACATTTACAAGTTCCAAGGATTAGAAACTGATATCTCTGAGGTCACCATTCAGCCCACTTCAGTGGACAAAGAAGGAAACCCCGAGAGTACAGGATTAAGGGACCATCATTGTGATAGGCATGATGTTAGTGAGAGAAAAGAAATACTATGCCACAAAATACCATTTTTAGTAAGTTGATTTGATGATGGTGAGTAAACACAACGTACTTCCTAGTCTAAGACAATCCTATATTTGTTTGCCAGAAATTCTTCCTATATTTATTCCAAATCCTACATAGATTCCACATTGTACTTAATATCTGAGATTACTCATAGTTTCTCCCTCAGTTAAGTGATGATATCTCCTTGATCTCTGCTTTAAGCTTTCAATCATTCATTCCTAAATGTATTCAGTACACATTTGTTGAGTCAACAGTGCGAGCCATGTACTATATTCTAGGGATGCAAAGATGAGGGGGAAAATACCCAATACTATAGAGTATCCAGCTCAGTTGAGTGATGCATGCACTCAATATCTAGCAAATGAGGAATGCACAATGTGCTATGTTAGCCCTAAGTTTGTTGTAATTTAATAGTGCTATTATGGAGATGACAGTTTTCATCAGATTTTTAAGGGTAGTGGAGTTTACAAGGCAGCATGGAGGAGAAGGGAGCCCAAGCAGTCGGGACAGTGTGAGAAACATGCAGAGTTACTAAGACTTATGGATTTGGAAGTCTACAAGTAGCTTGATTCACCTAAAATACAAAATGGAATTGGTAGTGGAAGATTAAGGTTGAGAGGCAGGCACGAGAGGACCATGAAAAACCTTATTCATTATGGATAGGAAGGTTAATCCCCAATTCCAATTCTGTTTGGGATTATCAGATACAGACTACGTACTACATGTAAAATAGATAAACAGCAAGGACATACTGTATAGCACAGGGAACTATATTCAATATCTTGTAATAACCTTGAATGGAAAAGGATCTGAAAAAGTATATGTATATGTATATATATATATATTTGAATCACTTTGCTGTACACCTAAAACATTGTAATCTACCTCAATAAAAAAAAATTTAAATTATGGATAGGAGTGAATCCTGAATATTAGAGCATAACAAAACCCTTACCTTATTACCTCATTTTACTGATTGGCTAGTAGTGTGGGTTTATTGATAGCACAATTTCCCTGCTTTTCCCAGAAAGGAGACCAATGCCTTTCATATAAATGACCTTTCAAAGACCTCCTACTCTATAGGGTCATCCTTTGACTTTGGTTACTTCCCTCTAATTTTGCACAATATTATCTATTTATGAAGCATGGTGGCACTCCAGGAATTCATTAGTTTGGTATTGGAATATTAGATTATGGAAATTTCTTGAAATATCCTCTTTCACACTTGAAAATATTTAGTAGCACTAGTGGGTGGATTTTAGGGGTGAATTACTCTGTGCACATTTTGGAGATAGTTTTTACAGCATTTTTCTATGCTAACTAGACTTGGGTTCATAAAGCTGTACTTTCTCCTGTGGTGGCTAAAGATATTACTACTGCCCCCCACTGATCCAGGAGTTGAATTTCTTTCATTGCTCTGTGGGCTCTCAGGCTATCAAGGACTTCAGAGAAAACAGGGGTTGAAATTTGGATTTTACAGGCTGGAAGAGCAATCAGCATAAGACAGCAGAATGGCGTGGGCTGTGATTTGCTATTAGTCTGGGTTTTGAATCTGAGTCCTAACGTTTGCTACCTCTGTGACTTTGGAGACGTCATCTCCTCTCTCTGAATTATCAGTTCCTTACTTGTAAATGAGGATAACAATGTAGTCTGTATCATCAGCAATATGTCTTCACATAGGTGTGGGCAGTGTACAGGAAATCCACAAGGGCTGGTGACCTCAGTGGTCTTTTGCTACCTGTGGACCTGGAGGGTGAGTGAATGTAGTGATTATCTGAACCTGACATCACAGAGAACTATATGGAAAGCGCTGCCTAACTAAACCTTCTGCCGAAGGACTCAGCCAGCTGTGATCTTTTTAGAAAGGGAACAAGGAATATAAAGACGCTGACATTTCTCTCCTTCCTCCTTCCCATGTTCTGCCAGTTTTTCCCAACTGACAGCCAAAGGACAAAGGAGCTCATAGTTCACACAAGTTCACAGATAAGAATGAAGGGAATGATGGATAGAGTGGATATACCTGGGCAAACGGAAGCGGTCGCTCATGTAGTACTAACTACTTTCTGGGAATCTAGGAGAATTAAATGAGATAATACACGTAGAGCATTTTACATTCACCTTAATATGTTAGCCATTATTTTAAAATGTTAGCTACAGTTTTCTTTTTCTTTCTAAATTTTTTATTTAAAATTGTTTAGCTGTTAGCATAATGAGGTCTTTTTTAATGTTTTGACTTGTAGTTATCTATGTGTAGAATTATTTACAGGAGATCTTTGTTAGAGACCTAAATATGACATTCCTGTGGCCACCATGTGTGAAATGCTTGCTTACAGCATATGGAATGTAGAACCAGAGGAGCCTGGGTTTGAATTTGCAGTTCCATCACTTCAGGTTTATGAGACCTTTACAAGTTGATTAACTTCCTTCAGCCAGATTTTTCCATTGTAGAGGAAGGATGCAGACGAGTGTTCCCTTGTGAGTTTGCTGTGGGATTCCACGGGTCCATGCTTGCACCCACGCCACACAAACCCCCACCCTGTGTGCTCACTAAGTTGTCCATTTCCTTGTGTGGATGCCCTGTCCTGTCCACTTGATTGTGACTCAGATTATTAAGCGAGAAGCTATTGCTCCAGTGCCTTCAATGCAGCCCATTCCACTTAAAATCCAAAACACCTGCTATGCTTTATCTACCTTTTATATAATCAACTCTAATAAGGATTCTGCGGCCAGAATTTAGCTGACAGTTTTGTTGGTGATGAACTAAGCTGAGGAGAAACTAGCTCAACTCTTTTCAACAGGAGGGTCTCCTGTGGAGTGAATGTGTAGCAGAAAGTTGTTAAATCAGCAGACATATTTCAGAGACCCAAACTTCAAAGAATATTTTGGCAGTAAAATGGACTAAGTTGTATTTGCTTTGTGTGCGTCTACGTTGCGGGGAGAAAGAAGGGGTTATGGAAGGATTTCCACCAAAATATGAATTGTGCTTGTGCCTTGGTGGTTGGATTAGGAGATATTTCTACTTTTTCCCTAACTGAAATTTTTTTCTCTTTATCTCTTTAAATAATATTTTGTTTTATTGATAAGGATAAAAGTAATAAAATTATTGTCCTTTAATTATACTTTTAGTGGAAAAAAGGAAATCAAAGATCATGCTCCAGAAACAACAGGAGAGATTTAGATTACATTTGGAGAAAGCAACTCTAATATCTGAAAAGTAATTGATGTTCAAAATGAGGAATAACATCATTTTCTAATAAGCAAAGACTTTTGAGAACCTACTATAGGCTTACTACTGGAACTAAAGTTTAAGCAAGCATTCAAACTTGTAGACAAATATTTAAATTATACCAGCAGTTTTTTCAACTAAGTAGAATGGAATGAAAGAGAAAATGGTCATTAATTTTTCCTGGGTGTGTCAAAATGGCATTTTTGGGGGGACTTGGAGTACGAGTCTGATTTTGGTAGTGAGAGGAGGGGAAGGACACTTTAGTCGGAGGGAAGGCCATAAACAAAGGCTTGATGGCATCTGAGTAAATGACACACTAAAGACATGTATTGTCTGTTATGAAATGTATAAATCCTGACTTGTAAGACCCATATAGACAAATGTGTGGTTCAAGGATGATTTAAATGTAGCCTTTTATGAAAGAAAGGCAGCAAATGAACAACTCCTCTGCTGAAAAGAGGATATAGAAATACAGAAAATTATATGATTTTGATTTAAAAAAATAGTTCAATTGACCTCATCTTAGCTAAATTAAGAGGACTCTCTGTGTGGTCAGTATGCTTTCTCAGTTACGCTTAACTTCCCTTTCCTGATTTTTTTCCTTCACTTCTCACACCCCTTCATCCACCGAACACCCAAAGTTACAGAGCTTTATCTCCCTCCAAGATATCTCCGTGCCAGAATAAGGCCAACCTAGCAAAAACTTCACCTTTCCCTCCTTTTCACTCACCTCACATGTCCCCAGGAAGGCAGCTAAGTTCAGTTACCCTACAGATTTCTTGAATTGGAATCAATTTTACCTTTGCCAGTATTATATTGAAATAACCTCGAGTAATTGAAGCTTTCTTCGCCACTTCAGATATTTGCCCGTGTATTTTTTTCATATGGTCCCACGACCCGAGCGAGCCATCATCGGGGAGGGATGCAGATCTAGACTCTGCCATGAGGCTGTGATTGCGTGGATCGTTAACAGTAACAGTTAGCATAAATACCATCATATACCAGGCACTGGACTGAGTATTTTGTATACAGTGCCTCATTTCATCTTACAACAACACTGTGAGGTCAGTGTCATTATTTCCCATTTTATACGTGAGGAAAGTCTCAGCCAAGGTTACCGACTACTATGTGATAGAACTCAAACACCAACTTGATGAGCTCTTAGATGTTGTGTTATAACTGTTGTAGGGCAGAGAACTTGTCCAGGAATGAGTTTTCTTGTTGTTTCTTGGGTAGCTTACTAATGGTGTATACTTCATAAGAAAATAAAAGACCATCAAGGTTATTTCTGTCTTCAACTTTTCATACAGTTTTCCAGAGCAAGGCGTCACAGACATCGGTGGCCATCAAGGACTAACTTCATACCTGATCCTCTGTGCCTCAAAATCAAGTTGGGTGTTTGATTCAATTTGCATTTCTTTAATGGCAAATGATCTTGAGGAGCTTTCATGTGATTATTTGCCATCTGTATATCTTCTTGGGTGACGTGTCTAATTAATGCTTTTTGAGTATCCGAGTGTTTATTATGTCTCAAGTTGTAATAGTCCAAAGCCAATATGTTTGTAGGTTTAAGCACTGAAAGATCTACTATAAACATCATGTCTCTGGCATCTTAAGGCTTTATTTCTCGAATTCTCTCCCAGGCCGGGGAGGAAGGGCAGTCAAACATGGAGTAGGTTGATATAACAAGCATGATATTTTTCTCTTAATTTTACCAGCCAAACACTGACCCTGATGAACACACAGCTAAGTGGCCTTTGCTTTTTATGTAGCTACATGCATTTGTGAATATATTGAGGGTATTTTTCTTAGTGAGAGCCCCTCTGAAGAATCTGAGTGCTTTGGAATTCGTCATTACCATTCAACAAATGAGGACATCATTTAGAGAATTACCAGAGAAGAGGACCTATCTTGGTAACTTTTTTCCAAAAAGACATCATAACTAGAAGATGAGAAACACCAGCAAGATAATACCACTAATTTCTACAAACACAAATTTATTTCCATTACAATTACTAAGTGATTGTTTTAAAAACTGAAATCACTCACGATATGTTAGTTTGGATGGGACCCCACAAAATTTAGTTTAAGGAATCCATTTTCAACCATAAACTCATAGAAATTTTAGAGTCAGCGAAATTGTCTTATGGGATTTCTGTTCCACAAATGAGGAGATTATCCCCAGAGAGACCAACTTGCTATGTGGCCTTGGGCTAATCATATAGTAGATTGCCATATAAGGCCTGACTTTTGTGTTTTGTTTTGTTTTGATTTTCCCCTGAAGAGAGCACTCTTTGAAATCTTTCAAATGCATCAACTTTGGAAAAACAAAAAACAAAAAACAGAAACAAAAACAAAAAACAGTCTCTTTATAAGACTGGTGGCTCCTCCACTTTGGAAGGAAAACAAAAAACGGGGGGGCGGGGGATATTCTAGGATTTAGCACATAGCTTCTTTCAGATCAGGTTCTGATTAAATATTTGTTAAGTGAATGTGCTGAGGAAATACAGTGATCACATTTCTTAACGACATCCTTCCTTTGCTCTCCTAAGCAATGCAAAGAATGAGAGGCTGGTAGAATTATTGGGTTCATTGCTTTTCTCTTTAGCAGCAGACACCTTGTTAAGAAGGAATTCTAGATCCAGTCAAGGGAATGTTCACTAGTGCTTAGAGCAAAATGTTGCCTGCTGTGAGGAGGGAATGAGTCCATGTCATCCACAAGCAGTATGGTCAATTAAGCCCCTGACTCCAAGGTGGACTGATGGAGCTCTTAACCTTGAGAATTGATGGGGGAATATTATGTTTGGTGGTTAAATTAATGCAGAGGAAAGTTAAATGGCCTAGGTTAAGACTAACAATGAGTATATTCTTCATTCATTCATTTAATGAATACTTAATGCAAGGCCACTATTTGCTGGATGCTGCAGGTATAAAAAGAAATACAAAATAGAGTCTCTGATCTAAAAAAAGGTCACATCCTATTAAGACGGACAGACTCATACCCTCTTAATTTTAACATGAGGTTATAATTCTGTGATGTTGGTTTTTCCAAAGTCTTGTGGTACATAGAGGAGGAAGCCATAGGTTGGTTTATTTGAGGAGGATATCGATTTCAAGAATATACTCAAGTAATATGTATTTGATCTTGGCCTTGAAGGATGAGCAGAATTCTGCCAATAAAAAGAAGATTTCTTTCAGGATTAAACCTTCAGGTGGTTTTCAACCACTTAAATTTCCTGAATTTTATGGTACTTAGTAAAACAGAAAGGATATTTGAAATGTTCACTAAATACCAACTCTGTGCCAAGGACTGTGCTAGGTAAAGGGCATTCTATGGTTGCAGGACTGTCCCTGTACTTACAGTGAAATACTCAGTCCAGAAAAGGAGGCAGTCAGAGACAGGAAGACTTACTACGGAACAGGGTCAACTAACACTTTCTGTAAAGGGTTCAATAGTAAGTATTTTAGTCTTTGTGGGCCAGATAGTCTCTTCGGAGACTACTTGACTCTGCCATTGTAGCATGAAAGAAGTTGCAGACAATAGTAAGTGAATGAACGTGACTGTTTTGCAATAAAACACCATTGACAAAAACAGGCAGCATGCCAAATTTGGACCATAGACTGTAGTTTGCCAGTCATTGGATTAGAGTGTGATAATTTCATGATAGAGACGAGAAGGGAGGAAAACTCAATTACTAATTATGAATAGTTTAAAAAACGAATATGTAGTAGATAAGAAGAACCGATCAGTTTTGTAAACCTAAATAAAGAGGTAAACTTAGGCAAGCTCAAACTACCAGAAATTGCGTTTATCCAGGACTAGCAGAGCAATTGTAATTTGGGAGACGCATGCTATAACAAGCCACAGGGGAGTCCCTTGAGGGCTTGGGATGGGCTGCATTTATGGGCAAGGAGTGCAAAGAGGTAGACATCCAGCCAGAATCCAAGCAAAAAGTTCCTTGGCTTGGGGATGGGAAGAGATTCTTGGCACATCTAATTGGTCAGGAGGTTAGTCTTGGGTCTTCTGTAAATCAGATATTTAATGGAAATCAATCTCTTGGTTGAGTTCCATTCTTGAGGGCGCATGTGTGAGATTCTCCATTTCATATCTTCTGGTTCCGTTTTATATTAAAATCCTTTCACAGCTTCACTAGTAAAGAAATTCAAATGCAAACAACCTTGTGGTATTAGTTTTCACCCTTCAGAGGAGTCAAAGGTTTAAAAGTGTGACAATGCGTGAAATTGGCAAAAGCGTTTAAATTTGTGCAATTCTTCTTGAGAACTGTCTGATAAAAGGTAAATAAAGCTTTAAAAGATAGCATGCACAAAACTCTTGCTAACTATTTGCTTTGCTCAATACACTGCTTCCCCCCCCCAACCCCGCATTGGGCCTCATAACCATTATGTGGGGAATGTTATTACCTCTACTTTACAAAAGAAGAAATTGAGACTCCAAATTGCTAAGTAAGCTGCTCACTGAGCAAGCGTCAGAGACAGAATTTGAACCTAGATCTGCCTCTAGACTTAGCCTTCAACACACTGTAACATACTAGCCCTGTGCTAGCAAAACTTAATATGTGCATTATTTTTATTGCAGCGATTCTGTAACTGGGAATTTATCCAGAGAAAATAAGACAGGTGCATGTGATTTAAGTGCAAAGTATTACAAACTCTTTAAATGTCCATCAGTGAGGAATTGGGTAGCTAAGGAATAATCCAACTATTCAATTAAATATAATATAGCTTTGAAAAGGGTAAGGTAGAGCTATGGCTATAGACATGAAAAGATGGATGTGGACAGGTTGAATAAAAAACAGGCTGTACATTAATTTGCATTGTATGATCCCATATAATTACATATGATCCCCATATGTATATAATTATTGTACAATATGTACAAGATGTACAGTATTGTATTAATGCTTGGATACACTGAAAAGGCTTGAGAGATATGCAACAGATTCATAATAATGGTTATCCAATGGGCGTGGGAGTATATATTCAACTCTACATTTAAGCAAACAGGCCTGAATTTTTTTTTTTTTTTTTTTTTTTTCGTTTAGAATTCTTCTGTTTTGGGGCGGGCAGAACTAGAAATAAGCTCTTTTCCATTATGTATTATTTCCTTGAACCCTGAACTGGTGTCTGGAGTGTCTTGTCCTCTGTCACATCACATTTCAGTGGCTTTGGGGCTATCTTGGAAAGCAATTACTGTGTACCCTTGCTTACAGCCATTTTATTCCCAGCTGAAAGCTACAGCAGAGCTGTTTGAACATTACGCTCTATCTTGAGCAGCTGTGGTTTATGCTTTCATTCACTTTTACCCAACATCCTCTCTGTCTTCCCTTGTGCTTTAGTGGGATATAGGTGAGGCAGTAGGTTTGAAATGTCCCTGGACATCCTCTGGTTTGGAATTAGTGATCATTGCTAGTGACATTGAGCAAGTGACATCCTTTTAGTTTTCTAATTCTTACAAACTCTAGAAAGTGTGCTTACTGAACTCAAAAAATGTTTCAAACAATTTATTTATCCCTTTGACAATGCTAAAAATGATGCGTGGAAACTGACTTTAACTAGGATATGACAGAATAACCTGAAAGGGATACATTGCTTGTCAGGTCTGGCTGGCCTCTCAGTTACTATTTCTCAACCTTGGTGGCACGTGTGGAACAACTGGAAAGCTTGTAGAGAATTCAGATGGTTCTATACCCAGAGAGTATGATTTCATTAGTCTGGGTGGGATCCAGACTAATGGTGGGATGGCTTAAACGTTTCCTGGGTAATCATAATTTGTAGTTGGGACTGACAACCGCTGTTCAAACTCTTTTCTTTGGGAGTTACATTTTGGATGAGATATTTTAGAAAATGAATCTCCCAACCTCCTGATTGGTCTATGTCTCATCTTCAGTGGAAACATCACTGTTTTTGACCTATGTCACTCTCATTTGGAGTCAATAAAACATTGAAAAAGCCTTGCATATGAATAGATATTAGCAGCCTTTCTTTCTTATTTTTTATTTATTTACGTATTTATCAGACCGTGCATTATTCCTCAAAGAATTTAAGGTCACATAGACGCTTCTATTCATGCAAACAAAGTAAGTGGCCTTCCTGATCCTTTAATTGAAGTTCTTACTTATTAGTTCTGGAAAATTTATTATTTAACAAGCATGCCTTCACGTTGCTCAAAGACTACATGCGTTCTATTACTTTTTGAATTTTGCTTCAATTTTAACACGTTTGTCAAATTTTAGGATCAGAGTCATTGAAATGTTATATTCTGCATTGGCTTCAGATATTATGGTAATATTTTCAACGAAAGAACAACTTTCCTACTTTATCTTGGACTTTTCCCTCTGACTCCCCTTCCCTGCCACCAAAATAAAAAGGCTAAAGTAGGAATAAGAAAGGAATATGTCTTAAATTTTCTGTAACACTGATATAAATTATCCTTATAAAAATCTGGTTTATTATTCTATCAATAATTAGAACATATTTCTTGGCTTCTGAAATGAATGACACAAACACTGCTCTTTTGCACTATAAATGAGGAAATGCTTGTTTTTGTTAAATTATGTTTGTGTAAGTCATTATCATAGTAGCTTATCACTTTGACAAGCACATGATTTTTAACATAAAACAGCTCTAACTCTCCGAGTTGAATTTTAATGTCTTTTATATCAAAACATAGAGAACTTTGATTGATTTTCACTTGTGAGCCTTTTTTTGTTGTCAGAGGTAATCTAAAGTTTATCAGGAATGCTCAATCTCTCTGCAATTAGTCTTTATAGGAATGCACAAAGCTCAACAGCTTATTGGAATCTCATTCCAAAGAGTGGGAAGTTTCTGTCCCATTCTCACAAATGGAACTTGTAGTCAGCAAGTTCACAAGAGCATCACATCCTTAATAACCGTAGACTATTGGTTCCTAAAGAATAGCTCCCAACTCTACTCAGTACTCTGTAATAACCCGTATGGGAGTAGAATCTAAAAAAGAGTGGACATATGTATATGTATAACTGATTCACTTTGCTGTACAGCAGGAACTAACACATTGTTGTAAATCAACTATACTCCAATAAAATGAAGTTTAAAAAAAAAAAAAAGAATAGCTTCCAGACTAGCAGCATCAGGAGCACCTGGAAACTTGTTAGAAATGCAAATTCTTGGGCCTCACCCCAGACCCACTAAACCAAAAACACAGAATGGGTCCCAGAAACTTAGGTTTGAACAAGCCCTACACATGATTCTACTACACATAAAGTTTGAGCACTGCTGTTCTCTAGACTGTGAGCTCCCTGAAGGCAGGTGTCATGAGTGCCCCATCACCCCTGGGTTCCTGATGTCTAGTAGAGCGAGGGAATTGGTGAGTAAATGGAAGACTCTACTATGCAACAGCAGGAGCTGGAAACCTATTAACTGATAGCAGACAAATGTCTGCTGATACCTGTAAGATATATGATGGCAAGAAATAAAGATGAGCTAGTTTCGGACTTTCATGAATGCCAGTTCTACAGCTATACCAAAGAATAATGTAGGGTCTACAATTTGTTATCAAATCCTTTTATTTGCTTGTAAATCTTGCCTTGAATTTATCATTTTAAGGAATGATTTGTATTAATATTAATACACAGACTAATCCTTAAGAACTATTATTTGGCCTGACGTTAGACCTAAATCACAGCCAGTGAATTAACTCACGTTCCAATAGCATATCTGATCGTGTAGAGATGGATTAACCTAGAGTCTGTCATACAGAGTGATGTAAGTCAGAAAGAGAAAAACAAATATCGTATCTTAACGCATGTATGTGGAATCTTGAAAAATGGTACAGATGAACCTAATTCCAGGGCAGGAATAGAGACATAGACATAGAGAATGGACGTGTGGATACAGCAGGGGGGAAGGGGAGGGTGGGATGAATTGGGAGGTTAGGTTTGACATAGATACACTACCATGTGTAAAATAGATAGCTAGTGGGAACCTGCGGTATAGCACAGGGAGCTCAGCTCTGCTCTGCAATGACCTAGATGGGTGGGATGGGCAGGAGGGAGGGAGGGGATATATGCATACATATAGCTGATTCACTTCAGTGTACAGCAGAAACTAACACAACATTGTAAAGCAATTATACTCCAATAAAAATACAATAAAATAAAATTAATGTCATTTAGTGAATTGATATGAACAATTGAAGCCTTAGGTTAATACTTTCAAACTTTTTTTTAAAGAGTTGGATCCTTTTCTTTAAGTGCAATTTTACCCAGGAGCTCTGTATATCAGAGTTAGAACAGAATGGCTTTGCTTAGAGCAGGATGAGGATATTGCTACCAGCCTCCCCTCTTGGCTGTAGTGGAGCCTGTGTGGTTGGCAGTTGGGAGTCTGGGGTCTTTGCAGATGAAAGAAGTGTAGTTTAAAATACCTTGTACTAGGAAAACACTTTCTGACCTGTGCAGTTTCAAATGACATTTATGTAATGCTTTATACTCTGCAGAGCATTTTTGCTTTGAAATCAGTTTTAACTGTTGTTGATAACTGATGATTCATGTCAATTTTGACACTACTACGCCTACTTCTAGAAATCTGGATATCAAAGACATTCCTAAAACTTTCCCTTCTCTGACCCTCACTGTCCAAATGGTAATGATAGATAGATAGATAGACAGATACACATACATACATATATATATGTGTGTGTGTGTGTGTGTGTGTGTGTATACATTTATACTTTTTCCTGGATTTTAAATTCTCCAACAGCTAATGAAAACCTCTATCACCTGGCCATTTTCTTTCCTGTCTAATTCCTTAACAACTTCATCTGTGGCAAACAAAAAGCAAATCCTGACTTAGGTAAGGAGAGACTTCATTTGAGAGGTTACTGAGAGGGGAAAATGGCTGTGGGACCAGGGAGAGGAGGGCCATTGCAATAGCGAGAATGCTCAGACGTGAGATCTGCAAACATCATAAAGTTAGGCAGAAAGAGGCTTTTCTTTTACAGGAAGGAGTAACAAGGCTATAAAGAAGTAGGTGTGGGGAAATGTGATGCATGAGATGAACAGGGAGTGGCCTGATCAGACTATAAATCAGGGAATGTTTTGCCCAGAAGTGGCCCTACTCTTGGGTGCAGTTGTTAAATAAATGGTATGTGTTATTTCAGGCTTGAAAGTGGGCCAAATTCAGGGACCTCAGGGAAGAAGATATCAGAGTTTGGTTAACAAACATTAACCAAACCTGATTAATCAGTGAAGACAAAACAGTACAGCTAATCATTTATGAGGCAAAAACTGGGAATTTGAAACGCCTGTGTCTGGCCTTATTATAGGTAAACAGGGGGACATCCTTGAATCTTATCTAAGTCGTGTGGGGAAGGGTGGCTCCTTTTAAGAAGATGGCTCCTTTTAGGAAGGTGATTCCCAGAATACAAAAAGGGTGGGAGGTGGGATTTCTTAACTTTCACTGTTTTCCAGGATCCGAGGGCTTAGATAAAATTTTACATTGGTGTCTGTCATATACATCTTAATTACTCCTCATTAAGTGAGAATGATAAGTTTTTGTCATTTGATAGATGAAGAGGCTGAAGTTCAAAAGGGTTAAACAATAGGCTTGACATCACAATGCAAATGTTTAAATCCAGATCTGGGGCTGGTTTCACTCTGCTGTAATGTCACAGAAAACATGGAGATAAGGGAGATGGACCATCTTATAAGATGGCCTAAAGGCCATCTTCTAAACCTAGAGCATGGAATTGCCCAGGTCAGAAAGGACTTTCCTAGAGCAAGGTAATTCATGCTATGCTTCCCTTGGTCCCAGTGCCCCACCCAAGCCTGTGACACAGTCTCCAATACAGCCCAAGGGGAGGCTGCTAGCTGTATCCCACCGACTCCGAGCAGAGCAGCTTTGCTTTAACTGTCTGACATATAGAGATTCTAAAGAGATCCAACTGCTTAAAACTTTTTTGAAAAGTATTAACTTAAGACTTCACTCTGACCCAGAACATTTCCTGGATTAACTTGAGGATTCTGCTGGCTAGATTCCTAGATTCTAGAAGTTTAATCGACTTGTTGGTGCTTGGATAACCTATTGATCAAAAACCCAGTATTCTAGGTCTACTTTCCTTTTCTTCTAAACTCAGACTTTTCTTCACTTGCCTATATTTCTTCAATCTCCTCAATATTATTGCCATGTATGGATCTCCATCTTTCCATCTTGGTCATAGCCAATTATATTGTATAGACCTCTCCCACCTGGATCTGCAAGTTCTAGAATATTTGTCCCAGGGAACAAATGCCACACTTTTATTATGGATATGAGCAAGTGTATCATATAAGGAAAAGTACAGCCTAATTGATAAAATTTACATTGCTTGTAAGTACCTTGCCATAAATTAGTTCTACCTTTGTGACCATTTTCTAACTGGTTGTTATTCTTCACTTAAAAGGTAGAGTTGATTTCAGATACAAAATCTTGTTTATGTAATTATTTTCTGCTTATTTTTAGAAATACATTTTGAGTGCTCAATCAGATAAGAAAGTACCACTTTTGTATATGGTTTTTAACCATGTCTACTTTTTAGGAAGATAAATGTAGCTGTTCCAAACTCCTTCTTTAAAGCAAAATAAACAAACCAGTCCCAAATAGCTTCTGAACATAATCACAAGTAGAAGGATCTGTTTACATCCAACATGGCTTTTAGGGGGAAGCAAAGTGTTCTCAAGATTTAGAAGCTGTCTTTAAAAATGTTCCTTGTTTTGTTTTAAAAGGAAGTTTAATTACAAAGAAAAGCTTGAGTCCTCCCTTGGGGTATAGTATTTTTATAATGATAATAGTCTTTTCATGTAGTAATTCTTTCATAGATAAAGTATACTTGTGTTTGAAGCTTCAGAACTTGTTGAAATGCTTATATCCCCAGTGGTTTTTCAGAATATCTATTTAAGGAGGAAGATTGATGCAATCATGAGAGCTGACATCTGGTACAATTGGATATTTACAGTTTAGCCTTCACAGAGGTCTTTTTCAAATGACTTGTAGAGATTGCCTTATACATATTTTGTTTACAGGAATAGCATGAGTCTCAGATATCATTTTCATGTCCTGTTTAACCTCTCTTTCAATATTCAGTATCAGATGCAGAACTATCCATTCCTTTATGGTATAAGTCCACCCAGCTATCAATGTATTCTTCCCCAAGGAGTGGGGGGTCAATGAACAACTCCTTCACTGAAGAGATGAAGATGGGGCGGGGTTCTTCCTCACCCATCACCTGCTGCCACTTTAGACAGGAGGCATGGAGACTAAACTTATACTCACCTGCAGTGATTATATTGCCAAACACTCACAAATCTGTCCCCACCACTAATCAGTGTCAAAGCCAATTGCAGCTGCTGGATCCAACCACCTCCAGACATTGAAACTTGCCTCGCCAACTGAAGGCATGCTTCTTTCAAAGGAACTGCTATCAGGTTCTACAGAGATCAGCATAGGCTGGTGCCCAGCACATGGATCTGATTCCTCCAAATACAAACTTGTAGTAATTCCCTTGGGTTCTTGGGAATTATGTAATTTCTCTCTAACATTGGAAACCATTTGTGGAGTTCAGCTCACAAAATATGAAACAAATAAGTAAATGAATGCATAAAATGGTAAAGCCCTTTTTAGAGCCCCAGTATAATAGCTTTGTTTGATAAGCTCTTTCACTTAAAACCGTCTTCCAGGTGGCATGCCCAGGGCAACTGAGAGAAAACCAGAACACTCGTTACCTGCAATAGCCTTTCTTACCTCCTACCTGAGTCCTAAAACCAGTTAGCTCCTCCCACTTATGCAAACAGTTTTGCCATAATTTCTGCTACAAATTGATTGACAGAAGTTTTTAGAATAAATTCCTCCTTGATATATTATAAAAATTTCCAGAATATGATATTTCACTCTTTTGGAGAAATGTTTGAAGGCTGGCAAAATGACAAACAAAACCATTGGTAGTTGCCTAGTTTTTTTTATTTATCTTGTTTCTGCCACATGTTCTCATGAGTCAGTTTTCATCTGAACAGCTCTGATTGTATATTTTGGTTATGGTTAATTTAAATCTAAAATGCTCACCCACCAGCACCCTCCCTTTTGTGTCATTAATGATGGGAGATATACTCCTTTCAGCTATTCCAGGACTCAAGTGAACTCAGCTTATCCGCAGAATTTTCTGTGATGGTGAACAGAAAATGCTTTATAAGCATATGAATGATCAGGAATAAAATAGTTTTTGTGCCATGCTTGTTGTTACAAAAAATTGGCCATGCTATTTAAAATATTGCCATTTCCCCAAAATCCATGGTATTAGTATGATATTGGTATTGTCATTCTCCTCATCCATCCTGGGTATATAAATTGTTAAAGAAGGGCTTCAGTTTGTGATGGTCCCTCTAAAGAATACTTTATGACTGCTAATTAAAACCAGATATTTTGGGCTTCCCTGGTGGCGCAGTGGTTGAGAGTCCGCCTGCGGATGCAGGGGACACGGGTTCGTGCCCTGGTCCAGGAAGATCTCACATGCCGCGGAGCGGCTGGGCCCGTGAGCCATGGCCGCTGAGTCTGCGCGTCCGGAGCCTGTGCTCCGCAACAGGAGAGGCCACAACAGTGAGAGGCCCGCGTACCGCAAAACAAACAAACAAACAAACAGATATTTTATTTAGATTGTGACACAAAATGAATCCAGCCAGTGTCACCCTCACACTTAGACATCAGCTTGTGGTAGTGATTGTAGCGGGCAGGGCGGGTGTTGAAGCAGCAACAGTCCCTCCTAGGCAATGAGTAAATGAAGATTTGCAATTAGATCCAGGAACTGAGATGAGTTGATAGCTGGGCTGTGGGGAAGAGGGAAGTATGGAAAAACAGGAACTGGAAAGGCATCATGGATCTAAAAAGAAATTGGCTGATGTGGGAGGAATTGAATCTGAAACCAGAAGCTAGGATAGAAAAGGACTCCAAGCCTGAGTAATGTCAATAGTTCTTCAAATTAATCACATTTTCATTCAGCCTTCAAATTTGAGTAACTGTTGTCAGGAAAATATCAATAAAGCACAGGGCTGCAAATGCCCTACCTAACATCTTTCAGACGTGCCTCCTCACCCTGTAGGGTGCAGTCCAGATCCTTGACACATCACGTAACGTGCCCTTTAGAACTTGTGTACTCCCTGCCCTTCTGGCTACTTTTCTGGTATTCCCCATCTCTTTTATTCATCATAGACTAAGTTGCAGTCCTGAAAATTACAGTGAATTTCACCTCTGATCCATTGCACATATTGTTTTCTTTGCCTGGACCACTCTAGAACACCCAACACCCACTGCTAGAAGTGTATTTTTAGTTCTTGGCATACAGACTAAGAAACCAGAAATCTTATTTCTTTATCTGTTTATTCTAGTTAGTTTCCCTCATTAGAATGGAACTTCACAAAAGTAGAAAAAGAGTCTGTGTTGTTCTTCACTGTATAGCCACTTCCTAGGATACTACCTGCCACATAAGCAGGCACTTTATAAGTATTTGTTGAATAAATGAATGAATGGGTGAATTGATAGATTGACAGATGGATAAATGGGTGGATGAACAGATAGACAGATGGTTGGGTGGCTTGATGGGTGGAAGGTATATACTCAATAAATTGTTATTTTTTTTATGTCACATAAACACTTAAAATTGCAGCTGTCGCAAAGGGCATGTATTCATGGTACCAGATCTAATTCTTTTGGATATCTGGTTGATACTTTAGCCAGAATGTATCTTGACTTTTTATATTAAAACAGTTTCTATCTCGAGCTTTGAGAGGGACTGAATGTCTCTGAGTAATTGATATCTCTGATATCTGAGTATCATTATATTTCTCAATGAGTCATTGATTTATTGATTTTTATAATGAGATTATGTTATCCCTAACTCACCAACTTTCAAATAATGAGACATGTATTACTGAAAGGAGTAGACTTAAGTGTCATGGTGTTTGTTGATTTTTTTGCCATTGTTTGGATGGAGGATTTTTCTTTTTACCCAACTGTTATGGGTTTTGTCCTCCAAACAGACATGTTGAAGCCCTAACCCCAACTCCCTCGGGATGTGACATTATTTTGGAATGGGATCATTGCGCATGTAATTAGTTAAAATGAGGTCATACTGGAATAGGGTGGGTGCTTTACCCAATGACTGGTGACCTTGTAAGAGGAGGCAAGGAAGGATCCACCCTTAGAGGCGTCAGCATAGCCCTCCCAACACCTTGACTGTGAACTTCTAGCATCCAGAATTATGAGAAAATAAATTTATGTTGTTTTAAACCAGTCAGTTTGTGGTACTTTGTTATAGCAACCCTAAGAAATGAATACACCACCTTTTAAGGCAAATTACTTTGGGACATTATTTGCAGTCCAAGGAGGAGATCCTAGGATGACTGCTAACATGGATACATTCAAGAGGAACTCTAATTATTTCTTAAGGAAGTTAAGAAACTTTTAGCTGCATTGGAGGTGCTCTTGGTATTGGTCCATCATTTGCTTCCTTCCTGCCTAACTGTTCTCTAAGGTCATTGGAAACCATCTTCCCTGGCCCCTACCATCTTCACCCCACCACACACCTCCAATGGTGAGCTGTGAACCTTGGAAAGATAATGTTGCAATGGATGAGGGAGCCCAGAGAGGAAACTATATTAATCAAGTGTCATCGAGATGGCCTTAATCTCTGAAAACCTTCACATCCTTTGTCCCAGGTCACATCTAAGAGAAGGAAGGCCATGGTTTTTGCTCTCATGTGTGTTTAGTCCTCCGTTTTATCTCTCACTGACTCTGTAAGATTAAATAGCAGATATCTAAAAATTATTTTAGGCACCACCTACCTAAAGGGAAAAGATAGTTATTTTATCTTCTGAGGAGGTACATTAAAATCACATATTTAGTTTTTCTCCTGTTGATCTAATCTTTGGATTAGAAGCTGAAAGTCAGGCACCTTTTACTTTGAAAATAAATCATTGATATTCTCATTTGTATTCTAGAAACAAACAATAGCGATTTGCACTCTTCTTCTACCCACATTGTCCTTTTTGGCATCTGCTTATAGCTATTAATAGAGTGATTACTTAATAACGGAGATTAATTCAGTTTATGGAAATTGAGTGACTTTCTTTAAAAATAACAAGATACATTTTACTGCATTATGATCATAAAATTAAAACATGCTCTTTGTAGAAAATTTGAATAAAATAAACAATGAGGCAAACAAACCACCCACAGTCATTCTACATGTTTGTCTTTTAATTTCCACTATTTTTCCATTAAGGTTTAATAGCTGTGCTTAAACTGTAGTTTTAATTTACTGTCTTGCTTTTTTTTTCACTTGTCATTATAACAAATTTTTTTCCTATTACACAAAATATTTTTTGCAAGCATCATCTTAAATGACTACATAATATTCCTTCATTAGGATATATTATAGTTTATGTATATTTTGCCCTGTTTCAGCAAATTCCTTTAATAACAACTTAAAACTTTTAAAAAGGTTAGAAGTTACCCATTTCAAAGATATTCAAATGCAAATTAAGACATCTAATGAATGAACACCTGTGTTCAAACTACATCCATTGGTTGGTGGTATTCTGTATAAGCTCTACCATTGTCCCTTTTTTCTCCAAGCCTCAGTATCCATAGAGAGCTATGCTGGAGATATGATGATGATACACTCATTTTACTTTCTTCTTGCTAAACTCTGTGGAGGATACCAAGATAACTCAGTAACAACACCTGCATTCCAAGCACTTAAAACAAAATATACAAAATAATAACTATAATTAAAGGAGAAAAAATATCCTGCATTTGTACATATACAAATGTTATTGTAGTTTAATAGGGAAAATTTTTCTGGTAGGGGCATCTGGGAACTGAATATGGAAAGGCAGAATCTGAGTTGGAACTTCAGATTAATATGCTGAAGATACTTGTAAATTTGAGTGGGCTGAGTGGAGAGAGGACTGTGGGAAGGAAAGGTCAGAACTATTATTTTTAATGGAGACTAGCAAGTACAGAGTATCTCCGTTAACCATCTTCAAGTTGCTGAATAACCAGTTTACCTCCCTGATTTCGGCAAGTTGTTATTTCTGATGCTCATGGCATATTGAATTCTAGGGCTACTAAGCCACTCTAGAGCACGTTCACCTATTTTTCTTTCTATAGACTGATTGTATGCTTAATATACTTGCTTTTATTGCTAAGACTACTCATATCAATGTTTCTTGTTATTCTAAATATATAGTAATTTAAAAGTATGTTAGCCAAAGAAATAAAGGTGCAAAAAGAAAGGTGGCATTTTGTGTGTGTGTGTGAATGCTAAGTTAATGTATTGAAAAAACACAACATAGATGAATCACTAAAAAATTGCAGCAGAATTAGGAGTTGGAGAAGAGTCAAATGTAAAAGTTTGGAAGAAAATTTTAAAATATTAAAGGATCGTGCATTCAAATTGCTTCGCAAGTATCTCTAAAACCTTATTTCATTCTAAGGAAACTAAAACTGGAAAAAGTATGTGATTCATGCACTTGGTGAATCCATAGTGAAAAGAAAAGAAGGCCTATGATTTGCATGAAATGACTGGCAAACGAATGTAAATATATGCATTTTTTAATAGATCAAAATGTTTAAAATTTTATGTATAATTTTTATTAACCTGCTTTTTTTTTTTTTTTTTTTTTTAACCTGCTTTTTAATATACTGCCCAATCAAAGATGAAAAGCAAATACACACTGAGTAAAGGAGTGATTAGGTCATGTAAGGATTTGGATTCTAGA
This sequence comes from Lipotes vexillifer, assembly GCF_000442215.2. NCBI lineage: Eukaryota > Metazoa > Chordata > Mammalia > Artiodactyla > Lipotidae > Lipotes > Lipotes vexillifer. The sequence goes on along the minus strand of NW_006787716.1, from coordinate 132,507 downwards.
TTAAGATGTTGGAACTTTAGTTGGGGTATATGTGGAAGATGCTGGCTGATTTGGGGTGGAGCTGTGGCATGACCAGGAGCATCGCCCTATGTGAAGAACAGTCTGGACGGCCGTCTTGCTCAAGATGAGTTGGAAGAGTCAGAGACTAGAGGCCGGGAGAATAGTAAAGACTTCTGTGAAATAGGACCAGTAAGGTGTAAATATGGCCTGAATTATAGGTAGTGAAAATGCGGAGAAGAATTGATATTTTTCAGGTATAACACGGTACTTGGCCATTTGCGTAAATGTCGTGTCAGTGAGATGATGCCAAGACTTTAGGCTTGAAATACTAGATGGATGAAAGTGACAATAAGAACAATGGGAGGAGAAGCACGAGTTTCATTTTGGGTCTGATCGGCAGAGAGTTGAAGTTACATGCCCCATTCCTACGTCCCAGTCCAGGGCATTTCATCTCCCAGCACACAGCTGGAGACAGCAACCCAGAGCTTGGTAATTGGGACTCATTTACAGAGAGGAGATGGTTGAAGCCATGAGAGGAAAGATACAGAAACAGTCTGAGCCAAGTGATCCCAGCCTCACACAAGTAAAGGCCGTTGAGAGGTTAAGTAGAGTAATTAGTTAAGTATTATGTAGAGAGGGAAAGGCCTATAATTTATGACAAATGAGTTGTTGGTGACCTTAAAGAATCTGTTTAATATAATGGTGGGATTCTTCAAGGAGCCAAGGAAAAAGTCTTTGGGAGGGTCATGAACTAGAGTAAGTGAATGGGACTTCTAAGAAATTTGCCTTGAAAATGAAGAATTAAATAAAAGTACAATAGTAGCTTGAGGAAGGGATCCTTTTAACAGTAAGAGAGGTCTTAGGAAAATGATACATTGAAGAAGATAAAGCTGCTAATGAAGAACTCATCTGAATTTTGACTTGAGAAAAATATTTCATTTGTCAATTACAATAAAACACATTTATGCACTAACTAAAATAGACTTCTTTAATGTCATGTGACTAACCATAGTCCACTGGGATAGTGTCTTTTCTAAAATAATGTAAAGAGATTGAGCTAGGATTATCTAGAAATATCTGTATATGTATATTTAGGACAAAATTATAATATGAAAAGAAAAGTAGAAAGAGAAAAAACACATATACTTTACCAGATTTTGGGAAGTGATATGGCCTAGAGCAGTGTTTTCCAAGTCATTGAACATGTGCTATGCAGTTGGGACTCAGAACAGAAAAAAATTTCATTTTAAATAATATTTAAATAATACTGGGGCACGTAAGTACAGTGAAATTCCATTTTCAATTTCATTTCATTCCATCTGGTTTATGTCAAGGGGAAAGGCCCAGTTTGGTGTTAATGGGTCTTCAACTTGCTAACTTCTCTTTACATTAAAAGAGAATGGGCAGCCACCTCAGAGTATATTTGAATTAATGATATTTATCAAGAATTTAATCATTTGCTTTAATTAAATTAATTTTATAGTTATATTTTATGTAAGGAATTATATTAGTTTTCCAATTATGTTAAGACATAAAGTCTCATTTAAAATAAGTTTAAGCTAAACAAATGAGGTAATTAAATACATACTCAGTAAATAACAGTATAGATGATGGGGTTATAGCCTCACAGTAGTGAAAATGGTACCAAAAGACAGGGGCTTGGGAAACATTGTCTTAGAAAGAAGTTTTAATTTGGGAATTAGAAAACATTTGATCTGCCAATGGTTAATTTGTTGTTTTTTGAAAAGTTTATGATCGTTCAGAGCTTTAGTGTCTGTGTTAGTCAATCAGAAATACTCATTAGGAAAGTGACAAGGTCATGTGAACTAATCCATGATGAACTAATTGCACAGTTTTCAGTAGTAGGTCTCTCAAATGCATTACATGTTTGT